>NC_092389.1:58763318-59063318 GCF_030028105.1 Mobula birostris | reverse complement strand
GGATGTACAGGACCCTGGAGACACACTCAACGTTTCAGGAACAGCATCTTCCCCTCTGCCATCAGATTTCTAAATGGACAATGAACTCCAGAACACTTCCTCAGTATTTTCCCTCGCTTTTTGCAGTGCTCTTCAAATTTAATTTTATACATACTGATTGTAATTTGTAGTTTTTATCACTAGATATTGCAATGTACTGCTGTCACAAAACAACAAATTTCACCACATATGCCAGTGATATGAAACCTGATTCTGATACACAAACACACACAGCTGGGCTCAGACACACAACACTCCCACATTCCTCCCATTGTGACTCCCTGCTTGCTCCGTGGCCCCCGGTATGAAGCTCAAACTGTTGCAACACCTGCCCTTTAAATTCATGTCTGAGACTGTATTATATCTGTTCACTGTTTGAGATCGATATTAAATGACAAGCATTGAATGGGAAGGAGGGTTTGAATACAAGAATAAAGATTTCCTCTGAAGGTATATGGGGTCCTGGTGAGAGCGTACGTGGAACACTGTGCCCAGGTCTGGTCTCCCTCCCAGAGTCAGCCTGTGGGATGAAGGGAATGAGTGAAGATTTCCCAGCTTGATAAGGGAGGTGAGGTAGTGTCCTCAGAAATAGTATACTGACTAGTCCTGTCTCAAAATTAGAGAACTAAGGCCTGTATTGTGCTATAGGTTTTCTATGTTTTTATGTTTTTAAACACTCGATTTCCATACATTCCACATGTTTCCATACATTCCACACGTTTACATAAAGGAGATGTTGTTGATATTGGCCTACAACAAGGAGGATCAGACGGGGAGCTCCAGGTTTTAGAATGGGCACTACTACAACCATTTTCCATGAGGAAAGTCGATGGCCAAACCTCAAAATACGATTCAAAATGTTAATATTTTCAAAAAAGGAAATTTGATACATACCTGTTGAATCAAGAATTTCTTCTACAAGTTCCTGATACATTTTGTTCCCATTCACAACTCTCTACTCTGCCCTTTTCCTTATAAAACTGGCAACCCCACCCCTCTGCCAACTAACCTGTCAAGCCGAACGACAATATAATACTACACAGGAATAAAAACTTAAAATGTGCAGGTTTCCTGAATAGATATAACATTGGAAAACTTTGACAAATGAGAAGAAAACTTCTTAAAGTCGTGACCACTATAAATCAGAGTTCTCGCATTTCATTGCAATATTTTAATCCTGTTATGTATGTTCACAAGTAGACTGGGATAGAGACACCCCACCCAACAAATCTTCATTTTTAAAGCCTCCAACAAAACACCAGTTACACCAAGATACCTTTCTGCAGCTTTCACAATAATTTTAATTTACTCAGTAGGATGGGATGCCTGAGCAGTACAATTCACCACATCATTTATAAACATCACAAACTTCATTTTATCCGGCAGTGAAGTATCTTTGGTGGGAGAACTGTGATGCTGGCATATCCACTGACGTCACAGTCTGTGCTCTGACTGGGAACACTTTATCCAGTTTACCTGCTCTGCTTGCTGTACTTGTCCATAACAGGCCCTTCTGCTCCTTGTGTTGTTCTGAACCAACTGAACCGGACATTTCATGCCTTACTAAACCAATCCCTCTGCCTACACAAGGAACATATCCCTGTATTCTCCACACATTCAGGTGGTATCTAATAGACTCCATCACATCTGCCTCCACCACCACCCCTGACATTCATTCCAGACACCCGTCACTATGAGTATAAAAAACAAAACTTGAAACACAAATCTCCCTTACAATTCTGAGTCAGGTTTTTAACATCTTTTATAACTGTTTTTTTTAAGCAGCAGCTGTGCCGAGAAAAGATGCAAAATTACACTAAATTACAAAATTCATAAATAGTGCAAAAAGGACCAATGAGGTAGTTTTTTTCTCTTTTCTCCTGAAGTGCATGCCCTCAGGTATTAGACATTTCCTCCATAGAGATCAAAATACGGGTTGTCCACTCTGTCTGTGCTTCTCACGTTCCTGTAAACGTCTGTCAGACCTCCCTCAGCCTCAGCCGCTCCAGAGAAACTAGATCCCGAGATTGTCCATTCTCACTTTATCCAGGCAGCATCCTGTTTAGCCTCTTCCACTCACCATCCAAAACCTCCGCATTATTCCTACATTAGAATGCAATTCTCCAGATGCAACATTACTGCCTGACACTGGAACCAGTATCTGGAGTTGTGAACTCGGATTCCAAGTTCCCTCAGTAGATCAATACTGTCCAATCCCGCCCCATGAATATAACCGCAAAGGGGTAATGCTGAGCCTTTATAACACTCTAGTCAGACCACACTTGGAGTATTGTCAATAGTGTTGGGCTCCATATCTCAGAAAGAATCGGTCGTCATTGGAGAGAGTCCAAAAGAGGTTCAAAAGGATGATTTTGGGAATGAAGTGGTTAACATATGAAGAGCATTTGGCAACTTTGAGCATGTACACCCTGGAATTCTGAAGAATGCAGAGGGGATCTCATTGAAACCTGTTGAATGATGAAAGGACCAGATAAGGTGGATGTGGAGAGGATGTTTCCGATGGTGGGGCTATCAAAATCCAGAGGGCACAGCCACAAAAAATGAGGGTCCACCTTTTCAAACAGAGGTAAGTTTATAGTTTTTTATTAGACAGGGAGTATTGGATCTGTGGAATGCTCTGCACAGACTGCGGTAGAGGCCAAGTCTGTGGGTATATTTAAGGCAGAAGTTGATTGTTTCCTGATCGGTCAGGGCATCAAAGGATATGGTGAGAGGTCAGGTGTATGGAATTGAGTGTGATCCGGGATCAGCCATGACAGAAAGGCAGCAGACTCGATGGGGTGAATGGCTTAATTCTGCTCCAATTACTTATGGTCTTATGGACACAAACCCCTTTAATCATGATGAATCTCCTCTGCAGTCTTCCAGCACTAAACATCCTTTGTATGGAAAGCTAAGAAGAACTGAATACAACTTTTCAAGAACTTTGGCAAGTCAGGCACCATCTATTGGGGGGAATGGAGTCGATGTTTGGGACAGAACCTCTCTCTTACAGCACTGACACAGACCTTTCGGCCCAATCTTTCCATGCTGTACTGCGGTACACTTAAACAAATCCCTCTGCCTGTCTTTGACACAGAACATAGAAATCTACAGCACATTACAGGCCCTTCAGCCCACAATGTTGTGTCGACCATGTAACCTACTCTAGAAACTGCCTAGGAGTTCCCTATCGTATAGCCGTCAATTTTTCTAAGCTCCATGTGCCTATCTAAAAGTCTCTTACAATACCCTATTGTAACTGCATCTACCACCATTGTTGGCAGTGCAGTATGACTTGGATAGTTTAGGTGAGTGGGAAAATTCATGGCAGATGCAATTTAATGCGGATAAATGTGAGGTTATCCGCTTTGGTGGCAAAAACAGGAAAACAGATTATTATCTGAATGGTGGCCGATTAGGAAAAGGGGAGGTGCAACGAGACCTGGGTTTCATTGTACACCAATCATTGAAAGTGGGCATGCAGGTATAGCAGGCGGTGAAAAAGGCGAATGGTATGCTGGCATTTATAGCGAGAGGATTCGAGTACAGGAGCAGGAAGGTACTACTGCAGTTGTACAAGGCCTTGGTGAGACCACACCTGGAGTATTGTGTTCAGTTTTGGTCCCCTAATCTGAGGAAAGACATCCTTGCCATAGAGGGAGTACAAAGAAGGTTCACCAGATTGATTCCTGGGATGGCAGGACTTTTATATGATGAAAGACTGGATCGACTAGGCTTATACTCATTGAAATTTAGAAGATTGATGGGGGATCTTATTAAAACATATAAAATCCTAATGGGATTGGACAGGCTAGATGCAGGAAGATTGTTCCCGATGTTGGGGAAGTACAGAACGGGGGGGGGAGGGGGTCACAGCTTGAGGATAAAGGGGAAGCCTTTTAGGACCGAGATTGGGAAAAACTTCTTCACACAGAGAGTGGTGAATCTGTGGAATTCTCTGCCACAGGAAGCAGTTGAGGCCAGTTCATTGGCTATATTTAAGAGGGAGTTAGATATGGCCCTTGTGGCTAAAGGGATCAGGGGTATGGAGAGAAGGCAGGTACAGGGTTCTGAGTTGGATGATCAGCCATGATCATACTGAATGGCGGTGCAGGCTTGAAGGGCCGAATGGCCTACTGTACCTATTTTCTATGTTTTTCTATGTTTCTATTCCAGACACCATCCACACTCTGTGTGAAAAACTTAACCCCTGACATCCCCCTTGTACCGACTTCCAAGCACCTGAAAACTATGTCCCCTCCTGTTAGTCATTTCGCTCCCTCTTTCATATCCACATTCCTTTTGTAGTGAGGTGACCAGAGTTGAACACAGTACTGCAAGTGGGGACTAAATGTCTCCTAATATAGCTTCACCATTCCCTCACAGCTCTTGAACTCAGTCCCACGGTTGATGAATCCATCACACCAGACGCCTTCTTAACAACACTGCCAACCTGTACAGCAGCTTTGAGTGTCGTATGGACACGGACCCCAAGATCTCTCTGACCTTCCACACTGCCCAAGTGTCTTACGATTAATGTTATATTCTGTGTTCAAAACTGACCTGTCAAACTGATCCGCTTCACACGTATCTGGGTTGAACTCCATCTGCCACTTCTCAGCCCAGTTCTGCATCCTATCTATTTTCCGCTGTAATCTCTAACAACCCTCCAGACTCTCCACAACACCCCCAACTTTTGTGTCATCAAGTCAAGTCGCTTTTATTGTCATTTCGACCATAAACTGCTGGTACAATACACAGTAAAAACAAAACCACGTTCCTCCAGGACCCTGGTGCTACATGAAACAACACAAAACTACACTGGACTGTGTGAGACAGCACAAGGCTACACTAGACTACGTAAAACAACATAAAAACTGCACTAGAATACAGCCCTGCACAGCACTACATAAAGTGCACAAAACAGTACAGGGCAGTACAATAATTAATACACAAGACAATAAGCACAGTAGAGGACAAATTACAATATAATAATAAATGATGTAGATGTCAGTCTAGACTCTGGGTATTGAGCAGTCTGATGGCTGGGGGGAAGAAACTGTTGCACAGTCTGGTCGTGAGAGCCCGAATGCTTCGGTACCTTTTGCCAGATGGCAGGACGGAGAAGAGTTTGTGTGAGGGGTGCAATAGACAATAGGTGCAGGAGTCGGCCATTCGGCCCTTCGAGCCAGCACTACCATTCACTGTGATCATGGCTGATCATCCACAATCAGTACCCCGTTCCTGTCTTCTCCCCATATTCATTGACTCCGCTATCATTAAGAGTTCTATCTAACTCTTTCTTGAAAGCATCCAGAGAATTGGCCTCCATTGTCTTCTGAGGCAGAGCATTCCACAGATCCACAGCTCTCTGGGTGAAAATATTTTTCCTCAACCCCGTTCTAAATGGCCTACCCCTTATTCTTAAACTGTGGCCCTGTTCTGTACTCCCCAACATTGGGAACATGTTTCCTGCCTCCAGTGTGTCCAATCCCTTAATAATCTTATATGTTTCAATCAGATCCCCTCTCATCCTTCTAAATTCTAGTGTATACAAGCCCAGTCGCTCCAATCTTTCAACATATGACAGTCCCGCCATACCGAGAATTAACCTTGTGAACCTACGCTGCACTCTCTCAGCAGCAAAAATGTACTTCCTCAAATTTGGAGACTAAAACTGCACACAATACTCCAGGTGTAGTCTCACCGGGGCCCTGTACAACTGCAGAAGGACCTCTTTGCTCCTATACTCAATTCCCCTTGTTATGAAGGCCAACATGCCATTAGCTTTCTTCACTGCCTGCTGTCCTGCATGCTTACTTTCAGTGACTGATGTACAGGAACACCCAGATCTTGTTGTACTTCCCCTTTTCCGAACTTGACAACATTCAGAGCATAATCTGCCTTCCTGTTCTTGCCACCAAAGTGGATAATCTCAAATTTATCCGCATTAAACTGCATCAGCCACGCATCTGCCCACTCACCCAACCAGTCCAAGTCACACGGCATTCTCATAACATCCTCCTCACATTTCACACTGCCACTCAGCTTTGTGTCATCTGCAAAGTTGCTAATGTTACTTATAATCCATTCATCTAAACCATTAATGTATATTGTAAATAGCTGCGGTCCCAGCACCGAGCTTTGCGGTACCCCACCAGTCACTGCCTGCCATTCTGAAAAGGACCAGTTAATCCCTACTCTTTGTTTCCTGTCTGCCAACCAATTTTCTATCCATGTCAGTACCCTACCCCCAATACAATGTGCTCTAATTTTGCCCACTAATCTCCTACGTGGGACCTTATCAAAGGCTTTCTGAAAGTCCAGGTACACTACATCTACTGGCTCTCCCTTGTCCATTTTCATAGCTACACCCTCAAAAAATTCCAGAAGATTAGTCAAGTGTGATTTCCCCTTTGTAAATCCATGCTGACTCAGACCAATCCTGTTACTGCTATCCAAATGTGCTGCTATTTCATCTTTTATAATTGACTCCAGCATCTTCCCCACCACTGATGTCAGATTAGCTGGTCTATAATTCCGATTTCTGTCTCCCTCCTTTCTTTAAAAGTGCGATAACATTAGCTACCCTCCAATCCACAGGAACTGATCCTGAATCTATAGGACATTGGAAAATGATTACCAATGCGTCCACGATTTCTAGAGCCATCTCCTTAAGTACTCTGGGATGCAGACCATCGATTCTGGGGATTTATCACCCTTCAGTCCCATCAGTCTATCCAACACCATTTTCTGCCTAATGTGAATTTCCTTCAGTTCCTCCGTTACCTTAGGTCCTCCGGCCACTATTACATCTGGGAGATTGTGTCTTCCCCAGTGAAGACAGATCCAAAGTATCTGTTCAACTCGTCTGCCATTTCTTTATTTCCATAATAAATTCACCCGTTTCTGTCTTCAAGGGCCCAACTTTGGTCTTAATTAATGTTTTCCTCTTCACATATCTAAAAAGCTTTTACTATCCTCCTTTATATTCTTGGCTTGCTTACCTAATCTTTTCTCCCCGTTTTGCCTTTTTAGGTATCTTCTGTTGCTCTTTAAAAGTTTCCCAATCCTCTGGCTTCCCCCTCATCTTTGCTGTGTTATACTTCTTCTCTTTTATTTGTATACTGTCCTTTACTTCCCTTGTCAGCCACCGACGCCCCTTACTCCCCTTCGGATCTTTCTTCCTCTTTGGAATGAACTGACCCTGCACCTTCTGTATTATTGCCAGAAATACCTGCCACTGGTGCGTGGGGCCCTTCACAATACTGTTAGCTTTGCGGGGCAGCGTGTGGTGTAAATGTCTGTAATCAGCGGGGCCTTCTGGGAGTTGTAGTCATAACCCTCGCCTCCTCGCACGCTCCCTGCAAACACATTTTTCCTCAGCTGCCACAAGCTTTGCCGGAACGGACTGACTGAGGCGACGAAGGGGAACCGCGCCCGTCCTTGTGGACGCCGAGTCCGGCGACCATCGACAGCAGCGACTCGCTGAACTTCGCCATGGCCATGGAGCGGAAGAGGAGGGGCCGAACATGGGGCAGATTTCCACCAGCCTATCGTAGCGCAGACCCACCACTAACCCCTGCTTTCAGTGGCTACAGTGGATGTCGGTCAAATCAGAACTCACACGGTGATTAGTTAATATGAACGTCAGTCACCCTCCTGTCCTGACGCGCTTGAGTTTGGATTTACTGTATATCGGGGACTGGAAGCCCATATATTTGAATGAGTTTGGTAAAGCAAATTGGGAGAAATGCAAGTTTTTATGTGATGATGCATCAGTCTCCGAGTAACACTATTAATAATAGAAGGGCACAGGCCGTGATGAGGAAGGCGGTGATTTACTGGAATTATATTGAGATAATATTTGAAGGGATATTAAACTTGGAGGTGTTTGCGATGTGGTTAAGGAAATGGGGGGATTTGAAATGATCATATTATTCCAGTGTTGATTAATGAGGGCAAAATGATTGTGACTGAAACAGGGGAGGTTGTGTTACTGGCTGGGTCATTTGCTGTCATTCAAAATCAAGACCATTTAAGTGAAGAAGTTAAACAATGTAGGGATATGTTTTTCAGTGAATAAATACCCTGATGTGTTGGAACCCAGTCATAGTATCACTGATGTAGAGTTTTCTTTGCAGAAATTTAAGAAATCTATTATTAATTCAGGTCAGGCACCCCAGGGAAGTGTGATATATGTAATTGTAATTCTCTCTTGTGAAAATATTAAATTTTTGAATTGTGTTTGGAGATCAGGCCATCTTCTTCCCTCATGCAATATGGCAGCAGTTGTGCCTGTTCTGAAACCTGGGAGATCCCTGTCTGATCCTTCTCGTTTTGGGCCTGTATCGTTAATGTCTCATTCATGTAAACTGATGGAATGTATGGTAATCGAGTGCTTGAGTTATATTTTGGAAAAGAGAGGTGATATAGCATTTTATCAGAGTGGATCTTGGAAGGGCAGAAAAACATTAGATTCAGTTTTAGATTTGGAAGATGATATTAGGAAAGCACAGTTAAATAAAGATGTTGTAATAGCAGTATTATTTGCTATTGTTACCACATATGATATGTTATGGACGGAAGGACTTTTGATCAAATTTTGGAGATTAGGAATGAGGGGAGATTGCATAATTTATCTGAGTTTTTTATTTGGACGGACTGTGCAGGAATGGGTGGGCACATGATATGAAATTATATGATTAAATTCTTGAGGAATAGTCTGTCATAAGTTTTCCAGACATGCGGATGGATAAAAAAACTGACATGGAAGCACCCTATCAGTAAAATAATTTATATGTGTGGCTATCCTAGGGTGCAACAGGAAAATCTTTGTTGATTTTCTATATTTGTTTAATTCAATCTGTTCTTGATTCTGGCTATGTGGCTTAAGGATCAGCTTCATCTTCAACTTTATTCTGTTTGGGTGTGATACCAGCACAGGCTTTAAGATTGTGTTGTGGTGCAGAAAGGTCGTCTCCTGTTTCGGCTTTACTGGTTGAACTGGGACAATTGTCCTCACCGTGACAGAGGGTGAAGTTGCTGTTAACATACTGGATTAATTTGAGGGGTAAAGAAATATCATCATGTTAAAGGTGTGCTAGAGGACTGTTGGGAACATCACAAGAAGAATGTTTTTAGTGTTGGGTGGCTGCGTTCTTATCAAACTGGGAATATGTGTGTATTGGATGATACAACATCTCCCACTGTAGCTTCCTCTGTAGCACCACCTTGTTTTTCCAATGACTTCAGTTGATTTTAGGTAACACAATAGGATTATGTTCTGCCTGAGAGTCTGCTGGTTCATCGGTATATTAATGAAAGTTGTTATCATACGGTAACCATTTTTACAGATGGATGAAATGATAATTTAACTGGGAATGTTGGTGTGGCTGTTTTCTTTCTTTGTGTCTGAATTGCAGGTAATGATAAAGAAACGACTTACCAGCCACTAATCAGTATATGAAGCATAATTCATTGTCATCCTTTTAGGCTTACAGTGGGTGGAAGAAATTGGTCCGTGCAAATTTGTAATTTCTTCAGACTCCTTTTCGGTTTTGATAAGACTTAAAACAGGTTATTCTAGCAGTAGGTCAGATTTGCCTTTAGAAACTCATCAAACAGTATTTCATATACAAGGTTTGGTTCATATGTCTACACATTATGGATCCTGCACAGCGCACTGTTAAGGGAAATGATCAGGCTGACTGTTTAGCAAAAACACCTGTTAAAAGTTCAGCTGTGGAAATCAACCTTCCACTTAGCAAATCAGAAGCTAAGGGTTAAGAATTTGTGGCTTATGGCAAGACTTGTAAGATAATGGACACAAGGACAGACACCTTTACAGAATACATAAACCTGTTGGGTTTATAGAAGAAGGCCTGAAAACAAGAAGGGGGAAGGAATTATATTGACAGAACTTGGAATTGTCCACACTATGCTTAATTATACCTTGTATCTGATTGGAAAACTTCATTCTGTGTCATGTACATTTTGACATTATGAAACTGTTAAACACATACTATTTCAGCCTGAAGCGTATCAGGCTGAAAGATCAATTGCAGTCTCAGTATGAACTTTGGGGGCCAGATGGGAGTGACTTTAAGCTAATTCACAGCATTTACTGGGAAAAGGCATGTAATAATGGTAATGTCACAATTGTAATGAGGGATTTCAATATGCAAGGGGATTGGGAAAATCAGGTTGGTGTCGGATCACAAGAGAGGGAATTTGTTGAATGCCTACGAGACGGCTTTTCAGAGCAGCTTGTGCTTGGGCCGACTTGGGGAAAGGTCACCCTTCATTGGGTGTTGTACAATAACCCTGACCTTATTCAGGAGCTTAAAGTAAAGGAACCCGTCAGAGGCAGTGATCATAATATAATTGAATTCATACTGCAATTTCACAGGGAGAAGCCTAAGTCACATGTATCAGTCTCACAATGGAATAAAGAGAATTACAGAGGCATGAGAGAGGTGAATTGGAGGAGGATACTGGTGGGAGGACGGTGAGCAGAGGTGGCTGAAGCATCTGGGAATAGCTCACAAGGTACAGGATAGACATGTCTCACAGAAGAAGTTCTCAAGTGGCAGGGGTAGGCACCCGTGGCTGACAAGGGAAGTTAGGGACTGCTTAAAACCTGAGGAAATGTCATATAAGGTAGCACAAGTGAGTGGGATGCTGGATTATTGGATTCTTTGAAAATCCAAAAAAAGGCAACTAACAAGCAATAAGAACGTTAAAGATGAAATATGAGGCAAATGAGCCAATAATAAAATAAAGCTGGACACTCAGAGTTTTTTTTCCCAGTTAAATAAGGAGTGAAACGGAGACGAGAGTTGCCATTGGACGACTGGAAAATGATGCTGATGGGGGACGAAGAAATGGCAGATGAACTTAATGAATACTTTGCAACAATCTTCACTGTGGAAGACACAACAGGATTGAGTGACTTTGCTGTTACAAAGGAAAAAGTGCTGGACAAACTCAAAGGTCTTAAGGTGGATGAGTCATCTGGACCAGATGGACTACATCCCAGAGTCCTGAGGGATGTTGAAGAGATAATGGATGCATTGGTCACGATCTTTCAAGAATCACTTGATCCTGGCATGGTCCAGGAGGACTGGAAAATAGAAAATTGCACATTTCAGAAGGGAGAAAGGCAAAAGAAAGGAAATTATAGACCAGTTAGCTGAACCACAGTGGTTGGGATAGTATTGTAGTCTTTTTTTGAGGAGTCGTTTTCAAGGTATTTGGAGACTAATGATAAAATAAGTCAATGTCAGCATGATTTCTGTGAAAGAAAACCGTGCCTGACAAACCTTTAGAGGTCTTTGAGGAAGTGAAGAGGAGGGTGGACAAATGAGAGGCAGAGGATATCATTTACTTGGATTTTCAGAAGGCCTTTGATAAGGTAGCACACACGAGGCTGCTGAACACTATAAAATCCTATGGCATTGCAGGAAAGATACTGGCATGGACAGAGGAATGGCTGACAGGCAGGAAGCAGCGAGTGGGAATAAATAGGGCCTTTTCAGGTTGGCTGCCAGTGACTGGTGGTGTTCCTCAGGGGTCAGTGTTGGGACTGCTACATTGTTTGTCAGTGATTTAGATAATGTAATTGATGGCTTTGTGGCAAAGTTTGTGGATGATGCAAAGAAAGGTGCAGGGGTAGGTAGTGCTGAGGAAGCAATACGATTACAGCAGGACTTGGACAAATTGGAAGAAGTGTTAAAAACATGGCAGATTGAATACAGTGTTGGGAAATATATGATCATGCATTTTGATCCAAGGAATAATATTACTCAGTATTATTTAACTAGACAGAAAATTCACAGGTGCCAGGGACTTAGGAGTTCTCCTGCAAGAGTCCCAGAAGGTTATTTCACATTTTGAGTCTGTGATAAAGAAGGGAAATGCAATGCTGGCTTTTCTCTGAAGGGGAATAGAATATTTAAGCAAGGAAATAATGCTGAGCATTTATAAGACACAAGTTAGGCTGTACTTGGAGTTTAATCAACGTTTTGGGTCCCATATCTCAGAGAGGAAAGGGGAGTCTCATTGAAACCTACCGAGGGTTGAACGGACTAGATAGAGTGGATGTGGAGAGGTTGTTTCATGTGGTGGGGATACCCAGACTAGAGGACACAGTCTCAACATTGAGGGGACCTTGTGAACAGAGGTCAGGAGGAATATTTTTAGCCAGAGAGTAGTGACCCTGTGGAATACTCTATCACAGACTGCGGTGGAAGTCAAGGCTGTGGGTATATTTAAGGCGGAAGTTGATCATTTCCTGATCGATCAGGCCATCAAAATACATGGAGAGAAGGCAGGTGTATGGGGTTGAGTGGGATCCGGGATCAGCCATGATGGAATGGCGGGGCGGAGTCGATGGGCTGAACGGTCTAATTCTGCTCCTGTGTGTTATGGTCTGACCAAGATTCACCCTGACCCCCCTCCCCCAGTCAGCACCGCCCCCACTTGTCCCATTTAACCTGTCTCAGTGCAGGTGGACTTTAGGACCCGGGGGAGCTCAGGACCCGCCGCCCCGCGGCTGCTGCTGAATCTGCGGTGTTTCTGTTCCGTTGTCGGATGTGGTGAACGAGTTAAAATTAACGGATCGATAATTCTCATCTCGTGTTTATTTCACTCTCCGCACATTTATATTTACAGGGACTTTACTCCTGACGCTGGTCCCAGGACCCGACCCGATTACAGACCCGGAGCGGAACCGGAGCAGATTGTCAGCCACTGGTTTACATTCCGAGGCCAGAAGAGAGGATAAAGTTTCCCCGTGAATTTATTCCCAGTGAAGGTGTGGAGATGAGACTTGGTCTCCGCGTTGTAAAATGAAACTGTCCCGGACTGGTAACTGAGATAAACTCCCACCCTCCCGGGGATGGGACCGGCAGGGAGACGGGGCTCGTCATCGAACACGTCAAAATCCCGATGTAACACGTCACCAACCCGCCCGATGACCCAGAATCCGGTCTCCGGTCTCAGTCCGACCCGTGTCTTCCTCTCCACAGACTCTGCGGCGACTCCCAGACACCAGAACCGATTCCCCGTCACCTCCACCTCCCAGTAATGTCTCCCCGATGTGAATCCCTCCGATCCCAGCACACATTCCCAGTTTGTGAATCTCTTCCGGGTGTCAGGGAGATCCCTCCGGGTCCCGGTCCATCTCACACTCTTCCGATCCTCAGACACCTCGAGCCACGGATTCGCCGTTTCCACATCCAGGGTGACAGGGACTGGGGGGAGAAGCAGAGAATTAGAGAGTCCCCGGGGATCGGGGGGAGACTCGGGCAGCGCGGCCCCGGGGATCGGGGGGAGACTCGGGCAGCGCGGCCCCGGGGATCGGGGGGAGACTCGGGCAGCGCGGCCCCGGGGATCGGGGGGAGACTCGGGCAGCGCGGCCCCAGGGACCGGAGGGAGACTCGGGCAGCGCGGCCCCGGGGATCGGGGGGAGACTCGGGCAGCGCGGCCCCGGGGATCGGGGGGAGACTCGGGCAGCGCGGCCCTGGGGACCAGTGGAAAGGCCGCTAGGCCTCAGGCGCGGTCGGATGGCCGACAGGAACCTTTCCCGAGGTTTGAAAGACGAAAGCGGGTGGACAACTAATGTCTCCCCAAGGGTTTCCGCTGGACGGAGAGCAGAGATTTCCCGATCAAACAGATACAAAATGCTGGAGGAACCGAACGGGTCAGGCAGCATGTGTGGAGAGAGATGGACAGTCTACATTTCAGGTCGACATCTTCCCTCAAGAACGGAAATACATAGGGGAGATAAACAGCAGAAACTAGAGCGGGATAGGGATGGATTAAGATGGGCAGGGGCTGGGTGACTGGATTATCAGGAGGTCACAGAGTTTCTTCGGCCCAACTTGTTCGTGCCGAGCAGCTTCCTTTAATGAGCTAGTCCCATTTGTCCATTATTCCTTTCACCTTTCTTATCCACGTACCTGCCAAGATCTATTTTAAAACATTCTCCCTGTACCCATCTCTACAGTTGACCAAGGGCCCCCTGTAAACAGAGATAACCCTCTTCCCCTTCCACTTTATCTTTTCCGTTACTGATTTTTCACCTGGAGCCTACCAGCCTTCTGCTTCCCACCCGCCCCCCCCCCGCCTTCTTTATTGGGCCTCTGCCCCTTCCCTCTACATCCTGACGAAAGGTTTCGGCCTGAAACGTGAACCGATCTTTTCCACGGATGCTGCCCGACCTGCTGAGTTCCTCCAGTATGTTGTGAGTGTTGCTTTAACTCTCTTCCCTGTCCACTGTACCATGAATTTTAGTGTCACCCATAAACCTACTAATTATGTCACCTACATTATCATCCAAATCATTAATATGATTGACAAACAACCGCGGCCCCAGCACCGACCTCTGCAGGTCACAGGCCTCCAGTCCTCTGTGTTTAAGAGACACTTGGACAGACACTTCAATAGGCAAGGCACAGAAGGAGACTGACCTAATGCTGGCCAATGCGATGAATGTAGATGGGTAAATAGGTCAGCACAGAGGTGATGGGTCGAAGGGCACATTTCAATGCTGTACGGCGATGGCTCTGTGAACTGAATGGATAAGAACCCCCAAACCCCTTCCCCCGACGGGTGCTGAGAATTCCAAACAGACAGTGACCCCTGACCCTTGACTCCTCAGACAGGGAAACATCCTGGCTGCATCCTTGCTGCCAGTTGACTCCTGAAAGAATTTTGTGCTTCCCTGAGATCTCGTCTCATTCTTCTGAACAGGGAACAGGGAACAGAGAACATAGAACAGTACAGCACAAGAACAGGCCCTTCATTCAATGTTAACATTCATTTGTGAGTGGGGAGTGTGAAGGTTCGAGACAGTAAAGGGAGTGATAACAGGAACCAGTAGGGGAGAGATGAATGGCAGATTGAACCAGAGCCAGGTGAGGGAGGGATGCAAAGCCTGTGGGCAAACTGTGTGCATAGACGTAACGAGTAGCTGGAGGGGGACAAAGATGGAGATGAGGATCCATTTGTCCCCTTTCCCACAACCCCATCACCCGCAGCCCCTCATTAGGACAGGGGAAGTATTTGCAGGGACCCTTAAATAACACGGGTTCTGATGCAGGGTTTCATCCCAAACTGTCAACTCCAGTCTTTGTTGTTCTGCAATTATCACTGCTTGTGTCCCCTTCCAATCTACTTTGCCCAGCAACTCCCTCAAGCCTCTGCAACTAACTTTACTCCTCTCTGACTCATCTCCCTTTCCATCTCATGATACATCTGACTTTATCACCCTGTCAAAATCTGGCGTGAATTCTATCATTTTACGATCACTGCTTCCTAACAATTCTTTTACCTTAAGCTCCCAGATCATATCTGGTTCATTATAAAAATCCCACTCCAGAATTGCCTTTCTCCCATCGGGCTCAACCACAATCTGTTCTAAAAAGCCATCTTGGGGGCATTCTACAAATTTCCTCTCCTGGAATGCAGCACAACATGATTTTCCCAATCTACATGCTGTTGAATCCCCCCATTCCGACCTTCACCATGCCCTTTTTCCATCTCCTGGTGTGATTTGTATCCCATTTCGACCCTGGCTACTATGTAGAGGTCTGTATATAATTACCATCAGGGTCTTTTTACCCTTGCAGTTGTTTAACTCTACCCACAATGACTCAACATCTTCCAATCTTATGCCACCTCTCTCTAAGGATTTCATTTCAATTTATACCAACAGAGCCTCCCCATCCCCTCTGCCTACCTGCCTGTCCTTTGAACACAAGGTGTATCCTTGGATGTTGGGCTTCAACCAGCATCTCCTTTCAGCCACAACTCAGTGACGTCAACAACGTTATACCTGCCAATCTCTACCTGTGCTACAACATCATCAACCTTATTCCGTATACTGGAGCATTCAAATATAACACCTTCAGTCCTGTATTCATCAGTCTATTCGACACTGTCCACAGGAACTTAAGCAAGGTCTTTGATGTCGATTACAGACCACACTGGGGGTATTGTCTGCATTTCCGCTTCCCCGAATATGAGGAAAAATAGAAACATAGAAAACCTACAGCACAATACAGGCCCTTCGGCCCACAACGCTGTGCTGAACATGTCCCTACCTTAGAACTACCTAGGCTTTACCCATGGCCCTCTATTTTTCTTAGCTCCATGTAGCCATTCAAGAGTCTCTCAAAAGACCCTGTCGTTTCCGCCTGCACCACCACTGCCGGCAGCCCATTCCGCGCACTCACCACTCTCTGCGTAAAAAAAACTTGGACAGGTACATAGATGGGAAATGGTTAGAGGGATATGGGCAAACACACACAAACGGGACATGCTCAGGAAGACATCTTAGTCTTGCAGATGGATGAAGTGGGCCGTTGGTTAAACATCCATCAAACCCTCCCAGATCATCATCCTGAGCAATCTCACCCCGGAGTCTGTCTGTGAACTGTTGATGTGACATCACGTCAGAGGGCAGCTCAGTGCCTCAGAAAGACTGGGTAAGGAGCACAGATTTCATTCCTAAATGGGAATTTGTGCCTGTCTCTTTGACCGTGTGTCACACTCTGATATTATGTGTGTGTGTTTGAGTGTTGATTGTGGTAAATATCAGTGTGTTTGTGTGTACACATTGAGGGAGAGTGTGCACATTGAAATATTTGTATGTCACAGTGTGTCACCACATGTCTGGTGTGTGCTGACAATGTGTGACATATGTCAGTTTTTTAAATAAGTAAATTACCGTGTCTGAAGAGAATAGTTTCCAGGTTACTGAGGGAAATAACAACGTACATTGCTGAGACTCTGACTACAATCTGCCAAATCCTCTTGTGTATGTGTGTGGGGGAGTTTTGCCAGGCCGGTTATGCTGTGTGTGCTTCTCCCGAAATGAAATCTGAAAAATGTCAATGCTTGTTGGTGTGTCTGGGCTCATTCTCACAATGCTTCAATGTAGTGGTTTGATAAGCATAAGACCATAAGATATAGGAGCAGAATTAGGCCATTTGGCCCATCGAGTCTGCCCCACCATTCAATCATGGCTGATCCTTTTTCTCTCCTCCTCAGCCCCACTCTCCGGCCATCTCCCCACAACGGTTGATACTGTGTTCAAACTCTGTTTCTAAATAGACACGCCTTTATCGTGAGGCTGTGCCCTCTTGTCCTAGACTCCCCCACCATGGGAAACATCTTTTCCACATCTTCTCTGTCTTGGCCTTTCAACATTCAAAAGGTTAAAATGAGATTCCCCCCTCATCTTTCTAAATTCCAGCGAGTACAGGCACTGGGCTATCAAATGTTTCAAGTCTGATAACCCTTTCATTCCCAGAATCATCCTTGTGAACCTTTGCTGAACACTCAACGATACCAGCACAACTTTTCTTAGATGAGGAGCCCAAAACTGTTCACAATACTCAAGGTGAGACCTCACCAGTGCCTTATAAATCCTCAGCATCACATCCCTACTCTTGTATTCCAAACCCCATGAACTGAAACAATGGATTTACCTTTCCCACAAATGACTCTACCTGCAAGTTAACCTTTAGGGTGTTCTGCAGAAGGACTCCCAGGTCCATTTCCATCTCAGATTTTTGGACTTTCTCCCCATTTAAAATAATCTGCATATTATGTCTACTACCAAAGTACATGACCATGAATTTTCCAGCATTGTATATCCTACCAACCAGCCAATGCTCTAACCATACCAATAAGATTTCTGGAACACCGTGGGCTCTTAACTTGGTAAGCAGCCTCATGTGTTCAACCTTGTCAAAGGCTTCTGAAAGTCCAAATATACAACATGCACTACAACCCCTTTATCTACCCTACGTGTAATCTCCTCAAAGAATTCCAACAGGTTTGCCAGGCAAAATATTCCCTAAAGGAAGCCATGCTGACTTGCCCTATCTTGTCCAGTGTCACCTAGTATTCCATAACCTCATACTTAACAATTGACACTAACGTCTTCCCAACCACAGAGGTGAGGCTAACTGGTCTATAATTTCCTTTCTGTTGCGTTCCTCCTTACTTATAGAGTTGAGTGACATTTACAGTTTTCCAGTCCTCTGGCACCATACCAGAGTCCAATGATTTTTGAAAGATCATTTCAAATACCTCCACAATGTCTACCGCTACCTCTTTCAGAACACTAGGGTGCAGTTCATCTGGTCTGAGTGAATTATGAACCTTTATGAGCACCTTCTCCCTTGTAACAGTAACTGCACTCACTTCTCTTCCCTCGCACTCTTCAACATCTGACACAGTGCTACTGTCTTGCACAGTGAAGACTGATGCAAAATACTCATTTAGTTCATCTGCCATCTCTTTGTGCCTCGTTATTATATCTTCGACCTTATTTTCTAGCAGTCCTATATCCACTCTCATCTCTATTTTATTTTTTACAATACTTGAAAAACAATATGATATTGTTTGCTCACTTGTTTTATAAAGACAGGTGTGTAAAAAGGGCCCGAAGGATCATTGGAGACCGGAGTCACCCCAACCACAAACTGTGCTGGTTGCTACCGTCTGGGGAATGTACCGTAGTGTAAAAACCCCAACAGAGTCCAGGGACAATTTCTTCCACCAGGCCATCAGCCTGCTTACCTCATGCTGAGGTAACTGTATTTCTACGTTATATTGACAAGCATGTTCTACATGTAGTTTATCAGGAAGAGAAGAAGAAGAAAGCCCTTAACTCCGAGTGGAGTCATCGGGATGCTGTCATGATGGCGTTTTTTAAGCAGGCTTTCTTATTCTTATGAGGCCGCGTTGCTAGCTCGACGCTCAACCCAGCACGGATACTGTAAATGGCACATTGAGACGGAGACATAACGTAAAGAATTTTACTGCTCGTTCATATGAAGAATGCAAGTAACAGTCAGTTCAATTCAATTTAATATTTCATTTTTCTCCTTTCAATCATTCTTTCAGTTCCTCTCTGTAGGTATTTAAAAGCTTCCCAATTCTCTGGCTCCTATTAATTTTTACTTTGTTGTGTGCCCACTCTTTTGCATTTACATTAGCTTGTCTTCACTTGTCAGCCATTTTGCCATTTGAGTATTTATTGATTTTTGGAATACGTCTATCCTTCACCTTCCTCATTTTACCAGAAACTGACACCATTTCTGACAAATATACTTTGGCCAACTCCTTTCTAAGACCACTGTATTTATTTTATCCTCTGATTACTACAACGTCAAACATTACTTTCTGCTGATCAAATTTCAGGTTGAACTCAGTCATCTTGTGAGCATTCTGTCCTAAGGGTTCTTTTACCTAATCACCTCTGGTTCAATACATAACACCCAATCCAGCAGAGCTGTTCCCCGAGTAGGCTCAATGACAAACTGCTCGATAAAACATCACACAGCATTCAACAAATTCACTCTCTTGAGATCCATTACCAACCGGATTTTCCCAATTGTCCTGCAAGTTGAAATCTCCCATGACTATTATAACATTGTCCTTTTCATCAGCCTTTTCTATTTCCAGTTGTAATCGGTGGTCCACATCCAGCTACTGTTGGGATCCTGTATGTGACTGTCATCAGTGTCATTTTTACTTTTGCTGTTCCTTCACTCAATCCACAAGGATTCAATATCTTCCAATCCTATGTCACATCTTTCTACCGATTTACCAGGAGAGCCATGCCACCCCATCACCCTCCCTTCCTATACCACCGATACATTGTGTAACCTTGGACATTCAGCTCCCAACTACAACCATCCTTCAGCCACGATTCAGTGATGGCTACAACACCATACCTGACAATCTGTAATAGTGCAACAAGATCATTCACCTTATTTCTCATACTCCATGCATTGAGATATAACACTTTGTGTAGTGTATCTGCTACCCATTTTATTCTGCATCCCTGATGCACTGATACTCACCCTGCTGGCTGCAATTTTGTCCTTGTACCTGTCCGCCCTATCTGACAGTCTGACTGCATGATATCTTTGCATTTTTACTATCAGTCCTGTCGCTTCACTCGTTCCCAACCCTACCCCCTACAACCAAATTACAGACGATTCTCACTTCAAATTGGAACTTAATTAAACAAGGAGAAATGAATCTTTGTAAGTTTTACCTCGATTAACGGCATCAAGTGTTTCTCTCAGCACTGTGTTTAACAAATAGGGGTGATGGAATTTTTCAAACGGTTGGGCCTCATCTGTCACTGACAATTCCTGGACATCGTCATTAATCCTGTAAATATTAAACTACTTGTTATAAACTGCTAGTTTGAACTATACCGATTTTCAATAAAGAGTATGTCCTACCTCCTGTTCCGACGAGCTTCCTCCTGAAATAAATCAAACATAAATCTGATTAGACTTGGACTTACGGCCCACATCATGAATTTCATCCAAGTCATGACAAGGTGTTGAAAATTCCCACTCCCACAGTAACTCACAAACACAACCAATACAGAACCACTGGTTAAATTACAGGGAAAGTTCCTGAATGTCAGACCATTATTAAGAGGATGAAACTTACAGAGAAGACAGGACAGGTTGTGTATTTTCATCTGGATAGACATTAGGGTGATAAGATGTAGGAATTTAAGATCAATGATGGATTTAATTGTGTGCAGGGGTGAGGGATGTACCTCTATTTATGGGAAGGATTGTGGAAGATGAAGTTCAGATGGATTTTAATAAATCCCAGAAGAAATTTAGTGAAGAGGAACTCGCTGCCATTGGAGTGGTTGAAGCGGAACAGCAGAGATTGAATGTAATGGGAAAACTGTATTGTATCATT
Source organism: Mobula birostris (assembly GCF_030028105.1). NCBI lineage: Eukaryota > Metazoa > Chordata > Chondrichthyes > Myliobatiformes > Myliobatidae > Mobula > Mobula birostris. The sequence continues at coordinate 59,042,519 of NC_092389.1, read as the reverse complement.
TCTTAATGCATGCATTACTAAATGAAAATGAAAGAGGACTACGTGTCTTCATCATCTAAAAAAAAACTGGATAAACACGTGAGGGACCATGGAGTTCAGGGCACTGTTGCTGGGTGTGAGAAGAGAATTCTGAAACAGGGAAATTGTTAGAGGATGATGGACCGAATGGCCTATTATGATGGAGACCGGATGAGATGTACCCCAGGCCACTGTGGGAGGTGAGGGAGAAGATTGCTGAGCCTCTGGCGATGATCTTTGCATCATCAATGGGGACGGCAGACGTTCCGGAGGATTGGAGGGTTACAGATGCTGTTCCCTTATTCAAGAAAGGTAGTAGAGATAGCCCAGAAAATTATAGACCAGTGAGTCAACTTCAGTGGTTGGTAATTTGATGGAGAAGATCCTGAGAGGCAGGATTTGTCAAAGGCAGTTCGTGCCTTACGACCCTGATTGAATTTTTTGAGGATGTGACAAAACATATTGATGAAGGTAGAACAGTAGATGTAGTGTAAATGGATTTCAGCAAGGGATCCCAGCGGACATTGATTTGTGCAACCAGAATTGGCTTGCCCACAGAAGGCAAAGAGTGGTTGTGGACACGTCATATTCTGCATGGAGGTCGGTGACCAGTGGTGTGCCTCAGAAATCTGTTCTGGGACCCCTTCTCTTTGTGATTTTTATAAATGACCTAGATGAGGAAATGGAGGGTTGGGTTAGTAAATTTGCTGATGACACAAAGCTTGGGGGTGTTGTGGATAGTGTGGAGGTCTGTCAGAGTTTACAGCGTGACAGTGATAGGATGCAAATCTGGGCTGAGAAGTGGCAGTTTGGAGTTCAAACCAGATAATGGTGAAATATGATGGCAGACTTTGGTATTAATGGTAAAACTCTTGGCAGTGTGGAGGATCAGAGGGATCCTGGGGTCCAAGTCCATAGGACACTCAAATCTGCTACACAAGTTGACTCTGTGGTTAAGAAGGGATTCGGTGCATTGGCCTTCATCAACCGCGGGACTGAGTTTAGGAGCCGAGAGGTAATCTCACAGCTATGTAAGAGCCTGTTCAGACCCCACTTGGAGTGCTGTGCTCAGTTCTGGTCGCCTCACGACTGGAAGGATGTGGAAACCATAGAAGGGGTGCAGAGGAGATTTACAAAGATGTTGCCTGGATTGGGGAGCATGCCTTATGAGAATAGGTTGAGTGAACTCGGCCTTTTCTCCTTGGAGCGACGGAGAATGAGAGGTGACCTGATAGAGCTGTATAAGATGATGAGAGGCCTTGATCGGAGTCAGAGGCTTTTTCCCAGGGCTGAAATGGCTAGCACGAGAGGACACAGTTTTAAGGTGCTTGGAAGTATGTACAGAGGAGATGTCAGGGGTAATATTTTTACGTAGAGAGTGCTGAATGTGTGGAATGGGCTGCCGACAACGGTACTGGATGCCAATACGATGGGGTCTTTTAAGAGACTCTTGGATAGGCACATGGAGCTCAGAAAGATAGAGGGCTATGGGTAAACCCTAGGTAATTCCTAAAGTAAGGACATGTTGGACTGAAGGGCCTGTATTGTGCTGTAGGTTTTCAATGTTTATATTTCTACGTCACTAATGTGAAACTTATGTTAAATATTAAAGAAACATTGAAAGCTTCCCTAACCTGATGAAAACCGGATATAGAGGATAAGTCTGATGTGTGGGTCACATTCTATGTTTTCACGGATTGACAGAGAGACCCTTACACCCACCGCACCAAACACACTCACAGCCTGTGACTGGAACTGGGTGCTAATGGGAGATTTAGAGGATATTTAACGTGATAAGTAAGGACACAATCAGCAGCTCTGTGTTATGATCAGAATAAATTATTTCAGAGAAGTTTGCATTCTGTGCTGGATGTACAGAAGTTGTGGAAGTCCAGTTTTGGGACAACAACAACCCTGAATAGATGCATCAATTGTCCAGTGAAAAACAGTTTACTGCCATTTATTAATGCTGTGTGCAGGAGCGACACATCTGTCTTCTGTCTTTGATAGCCCTGTCTGCATTGTTTTCTGTGTTACGTGATTGTTATAGTAACTAGTCACGTATGTGGGGGCCTGGTAATAGTGAAGGGCATAAGTTACGTATTTGTGCTTTGTTCTGGGCAGTTTCGAGCTGAGGACGGACCAATATCGTATCGTTTGTTGACTGTTCCATGGCTGATTAATTTATGATTAATTACGCTGATGTTTCATCGCTTCATGATTGTATCTTGCAGATAAAGGACTGAATACATATTTTCGACATTTTGGAAGGTCGTTATTCATGTGATTGGAGGGCTCGTCATACAATCATAACAATCTGTGTGACGTCGCCAACAGCAGCAATTGGCTTGTTAGAATTGGCCACTGTGCTGTGTTTATTTCAAATATACCACTGTTCATTTAGTGGCCTTTGACAGAAACAAACTGAAATAAAATCCCTCACCTTGAGAAATATCACACTGTCTTTTTGATCCATCTGTTCCTTTAACCCAGTGATTTCCTCCTGAATTGACCTTATATGCTCTTGAATCTCACGAAGATTTTTCTCCATTAGATTGAGAATCCTCTTCTCTTCTTCCTTGAGATCCCTGAGTAAACTCTGCTCTTTCTCAGTGATAATCTGGCGCAGTTCAGCAAACTGGGATGTGACGTGGGACTGAAGGCTGTGTGACTGTTCCTGTCGAATGAAAGGTGAAGATGAATTTACTGTATTGCTATGTGTATTTCCTTATGACATTAAGGAGACCATTCGGTCCATTAATGTCCATGCTAGCTCTGAAACATTCCCATCAACCCCATTCACTTACATTTTCCTGAAACCTATTCTACCCATTGACCCATTAACTCCCACCCGATTCACATACACCCTCCCCCACCTTCACAGGGTTAATTGTATTTAACTATTCATGCAGCATGTCCGTGGAATGTGTCTGAAACTGTCGTGGTCACAGGGAGAACATGCAAACTCCACACGGACAGCACCAGAGGTCAGGATCGAACCCAGGTCACTGGAGCTGCGATACTCGGCTATTCTGCATTAAAGGGAGCAAAACTATACAGTAATATCAGAAATTCCACTCAGGAAGCCTCACCCGAACTCCGGAAATCTTCTCGTTCTGTTGCTGCTCCTTTTGCTGGAAGTCTGATTTCATTTTTGTGAGAGAGTCCAATGAAGATTTAAGCTGATCCTGGAAGTCAGAGAGAGAAGGAAATCAAAACAAAGATGGATCATAAGAAACAGGTGATCAAACCCGATCATCACACACAAAATGCCGGAGGAACTCAGTGAGTCAGGCAGCATCTATGCAGGGGAAATAAACACTCGACGTTTCGGGATGAGACCCTTCATTAAGACTGGGAAAGAATGGGGCAGAAGCCAGAGTAAAACGGTTGGGGATGAGAACCAGCTGACAGGTGACGGGTGAGACAACGTGAGGGGGAACGTGGGGGAGGGTGATGAAGTGAGAAGCTGAGAGGGGACATGTGGAAGAGGCAAAGAGCTGAAGAAGGAATCTGATACGAGAGGACAATCGACCATGGAAGAAACGGGAGGAGCTGGGGCTGTTTGGGGTCCCGAATGGTAACGAGTGAGGAGGTTAGGAGTCAGGTGTAGCACTTGTCCCGCTTCCAGGTGTCAGGGCCAGGAGGAAGATCAGTGGGGAGGAGCGAGTGGATAAGGGCGATACAGTCCGGGGAGCGATTCCTACAGAGAGCGGAGAGTTGTGGGGTGTGGGATGGGCTGTGGGACGGATAGATGCAGGAATCTCGTTGGAGACGGCGGAAGTTGCAGAGAATGATGTGGTGGTTATGGAGGCTCGTGTGATGGCATATAGGAGAAAGGAAATGTGTTAAGTATTACATTAACGTTAGTTTTTACCATACAGATTTTAACAGCTTCTTTAATCGGTTTGAAGCGGTGCTCTCTGTGTTCCTCCGCCACTGCACAGATCACACAGATCAGCGACTTGTCCGTTTCGCAAAACAGCTTCAGTTCTTCCTCATGTTCCTCGCAGTGAAGTTTACTTTCCTTCCCTTTCGGATTCAGGTTTAGATTTCGAACTTTTTCAGCCAGATTTGCTAAGGCCCGATTGACCCTGAGGGTGCGGTCAGCAATCTCCTCTCTACATTCCGGACAGGAGTTTCTCTCCTCCCTTTCCCAACACCGTGTGATACAAGAACGACAGAAGTTGTGTCCACACTGCAGTGTAACCGGATCGGTGAAGAAATCCAGACAGATGGGACAAATTACCTCCTCGGTTAAACTCTCGGCCGGTGCTTTCGAAGCCATGTTAACTCCCGGCACTTCCTGATTCAGAACGCTTCCGCTTTCGGGGAGCTGCCGATCCCCTGCAGTACCGCGATTGTCCACTACACGCGCTGCAGACTCATGGGTGAACATGGTTTTGCTGGATGTGTTCAGTGGAAATTCTGGCCAATTCTATGTTTAGTGTGGATCAAAAACACATTAAACAGGCAACAGATAAAAAAACGCGGTCATGGACTGTCTAAGCCCGGCTACGAGCGGAGAAGGGTTGGCTATACGGATAGCAACCCCATCTCGTAAAAACCTCGTGCGACAAAAATGTCAGCTGAATCTCCAAAGGCCCCATCACTGCGATCCGGAGGACCTTCACCTGGAAGACGATTGAAGTCGTGTGATCATCCTCGGATCGAGGATGAGGAGAAATTTCCCCACCCACAGTGCAGTGAATATTTGGAGTATTCTCCACAAGTTTTCTAAATCAAAAGGGCTGCTGCTGGCGGCCTGTGCCCCAGTGGGCGTGATGGGCTGAAAAAGAAGCTGAACAGAAATTAAGCCGGAGAGAAGAGCCTGGTTCAGTCTGAGGCAGGGCTCAGGGGGGAGTTCTAAAGACATGAGAGACTGCAGATGCTGGAATCTCTGGTGAGAAACATGATGCTGGAGGAACTGAGCGGGTCAGGCAGGATCTATGGAGAGAAATGTACAATCGACTTTCCGGGTCGAGATCCTTCACCTGGGCTGTCTCAGCCCGAAATATCGATTGTCCATTTCCCTCCACAGATGCTGCATGACCCGTTGAGTTCCTCCAGCAGCTCGTTTTTTCTAAAGCTTTCTCCAGGTCTAAAGAGAGTTAGAGTGGAGCGTAAAACGGTGGATTTGTGAACAGTGACAATAACTATTAAATTAGCTCATGCCAGGAGAGTGGGGATGTGGAGAGAATATTGTGCTGTGCAGTGGTGATGACCGACCTGTGGCTGCAGGAAAAAGCACAGCGCTGGACATTCTACGTCACAAGGTGGAAAATGATATTTGTTTTCGGCGAGGTCCTGATTTCAACAGCCCTTCGTGTGGAAAAACTTCGTGACTGAACCCATGTCCGCCCCGTCTCCAACAGAGGCCCAGTCTCCCTCACTCTGCACACAGATCAGATGCTGATACTTCTTTGTATTAAAGTAAGCTTTATATAAAATATTCAGCATGATAAAACGTGCAATGCCTTTCCCCAAAGAATTTACATTTGTCGTCTATGCCGTGTTTAGTGTTTTACATTCGGTAAAACCGATAGGACTGTTGTCGCGCATGTGCCCCCAGCCCCCCGGGATGTTTCACTCCTACAATAACTGAGAGGCTTCCTCAGCCGACCCGGCCCCTCCCGGTCCAGTACTAGAGGATCTCTATAGTTTCAATGGTGTCCCTGCAGCCTGGAATGTGCCAGTCGGCAGCATTCCTCCACGACAGGGATTCCCCAACTCTTTTATGCCAAAGACCAATTCCATTAACCTTGGACCCCAGGGTGGGAACCCCTGCTCTCCGGACATCTCGATATGATGACAGACCAACAATTTCCTGGCGTCTTTCACCGAGTTGATGATCTTCCAGCAGCACTTGCTGTCCGTTTTCCTGTGCGTCCAGGGAACAGCCCGAAGATCAGTGACCCTTCTGTCACACAGCTGCTGTGGCACAGGCCCTCGCATCTTTCTCCACACATCTTCACCAGCCCACAGTCCGCAAAGAGCTGAGTGACCGTCTCGTCTCCACTGCAGTAATCTCGGGGCAGCGCGCTGTGGGAGTGATCTCCGGGCATGCAGCAAGGATCAGACTGGGAGGCCCCTCTCGCCGCCGGACAGGTAAGGTCTTGGTGCCTGTTGGTGAGATCTGGTGATGAGACATTCTGCCAGATAGTCTGGACTGTCTGCTCAGGGAACCATTCCACTGTGTCCATCCAGTCCTTCTCCCGCAGTAACTGCAGGACATTCCGTACTGACCACTGCCTGATGTCCTTGTGGTCAAAGCTGCTGGTCTGAAAGAACTGTAACCAACTTCATTATCACAAGGTTCACATGGAGTAGCTTCCTGACTGCGACAGACACAGTCTCACAGGGTATTTACAGGGTAGGGGCAGGAATAACGTTTCTCCTGGCTAGGCAGTGGAATCAGGGATCACAGGCTCAAAATCCGTGGTCACCTCGGAATGACTGAGATGAGGAGAAATTTCCCCTTCCAGAGCGCGGTGAATATTTGGAACTTTCTCCACAGGGTTTCTAAATTCAAATGGCATATTTAGGGGCTCAGCGATGTTCGGAACGTTGAAGGACAGTGGCGCTGAGGTCAAAGATCAGCCATGTTCTGAGCGAGGGGCAGAACAGCGCAATGGACCGAATCGCCACGCCTGCTCCTGTTTCTCATTCTCTGAAGCACGTATTTACCTTTGCGCCTTGTTCTCCCTTGGCTTTCAGCCTGTCGGATTGCACAGGGGAGCGGTGACAGTTCCAGAGATCCATCGGCAGCCGCTGCGGTTATTTCATCTCTTGTTATTTATCGCTATTTCTCCATATTTGCATTTGTACCGTTTGTTACATTCAGCACTCTGGTTGATCTTTCACTGTCTGCTTCTGTTATGGTTACTATTCTCTACTTTTTCTAAGTAAGTCCGCAGGAAAATGCTTCTCAGGATTGTATGTGGTGATTTATCTAAACTCTGATGATAAAATTTACTTTGAACTTTGAGCCTCGGAGAACTTGCTTTGATTCAGAGAACAAACTGTGACTGACATCTCCGTCTCCCGGCAGCAGCCCGTCCTCAGACAAACTCTCAGCCAATCAGCGATCGCTTCTAGGAGAAAGATGCTCTCATTGGCTGAGGGGTGTCAATGGGCGGGACGCTGAGCGCTGGAAGCGGGCCGGAGTCCGGAACCGGGACCGAGTGAGGCCGGAGACTGGGAGCTGCGCCTCGGGTTTCGGCTGCAACACCGGCGGGTCCTGAATCCTTTCGAAGGCAGAGCTGAAGTGACTGGCGGAGATTCCGTGAGATGTTTCAGCTACACGGAGGGCGCCCGGCCTTTCCCCGCCGAGGAACGGGGCCTATTGTCTGGACTCGCCCCCTGCTGCTGGGACCCCGCAGCGGCTGCCGATGGATCTCCGGAGCTCTCACCGCTCCCCTGTGCAATCCGAATGGCTGAAGGCCAAGGGAGAACAAGGCACAAAGGTAAACTCGTGCTTTAGAAAATAAGAAACAGGAGCAGGCGTGGCCATTCGGCCCGTTGCGCCTGTCCTACCCTTTCCTCAGAATACACCCGATCTTTGACCTCAGCGCCACTTTCCTGCAACGTCCCCAGCATCGCAGAGCTCCTAAATTTGGCCTTTTGAATTTAAAAACCTTGTGAAGAAAATTCCAAATATTCCCACAATCTGGGTGAGGAAATTACTCCGCACCCTGTCAAAACCCTGTGAAACTGTGTCTGTCTCAGTCAGACTACCTCTTATTTCTCTAGTTTTGAGACAGGCCCAGTCAGTGTAATCTCCCTGAGGTCACAACCACAACCCTGAAATGAATCTGGGAAAATTCTTCATTCCATTTATCCCATAGACTGTCTCTGGGAAGGAGACCAGACCTGTGCACAGTGTTCCATGTTGGCCCTCAACAGGACCCCACATAACTTCAGAGGCGCTTTTTATTCTTGTATTAGACCGTGAGACCATTTTCCCTATAATGTCTGCTTAACCATTTCATCACGGCTGATCCAATTTTCCTGTCTGCAGCTACAGTATCTTCTGCCGCACCCTCCACCCCGTATCCCGTTATGCCCTGACCAATCAAAAATCAATCAACCTCTGTCTTCAATATGCATAATGACTTGGTCTCCCAAGCTGCCTGGGGCAAGGATTTCCACAGACTCAGTTCTCTCTGCTACAGAAATTCCTCCTCATCTCCGTTCCGAAAGGACACCCCTCTATTTAGAGGCTGTGTCCTCTGGTCTTAGACAACCCACCGGAGGAAACACCTTCTCCACATTCACTCCATCACGGTCCTTCAGTATTCAATAGGTTTCATTTAGGGTACCCTTCAGTCTTCTGAATTCCAGTGAATTCAGGCCCAGAGCCATCGAACGATTTTCATATAACAAGCCATTTAATCCTGGAATCATTTTCATGAACAGCATTTGAACCCTTTCCACTTTCAGCTCTCCCTTTCCAAGATAAGGGACACAAAACTGCTCTCAGTACTCCAAGTGAGGCCTCACCAGTGCTTTATAAAGACTCAGCATTACATCTTTGCATTTATAGTCTTGTCCTCTTCAAATGAATGGTGACATCACATATGCCTTCCTCACCACAGCCTCCTGCAAATTAACCTTCAGGGAGTCCTGCACAGGGACTCCCAAATCCCTTTGCATCTCAGTTTTTGAATTTTCTCTCCATTTAGAAAATAGTCCATAAGACTATAAGAACCATAAGACATAAGAGCAGGATTAGGCCATCTGGCCCATCGAGTCTGCTCCACCATTCAATCATGGCTGATCCTTTATTTTAAAATCTCCTTCTCAACCCCCAGATCCCGGCCTTCTCCCCGTAACCTTTGCTGTCATGTCCAAACAAGAAGCTGTAAATCTCTGCATTAAATACACCCAACGACCTGGCACCACAGCTTCATGTGGCAACAAATTCCACAAATTCACCACCCTTTGGCTGAAGAAATTTCTCTGCATCTCTGTTTTGAAAGGGCGCCTCTCTATTCTGAGGTTGTGCCCTCTTGTCCTGGACTCTCCCAGCATGGGAAACATCCTTTCTATATCTACTCTGTCTAGGCCTTTCAACATTCAGAAGGTTTGAATGAGATCCACCCCCCTCATCCTTCTGAATTCCAGCAAGTACAGACGCAGAGCCATCAAACATTCCTCGTATGATAAACCTTTCATTCCTGAAATCATCCTTGTGAACCTCCTCTGAACCCTTTCCAATGCTAGCATATCCCTTCTCAGATCAGGGGGCCAAAACATAGACTTGGGAGGCCTCAATACTCAAGGTGAGGCCTCACCAGTGCTTTATAAATCCTCAGCATCACATCCCTGCTCTTGTATTCTAGACCCCTTGAAATGAATGCTAACATGGCATTTGCCTTTCTCAACACCGAACCAACTCAACCTGCAAGTTAACCTTCAGGGTGTTCTGCACAAGGACTCCCAAGTCCATGTACATCTCAGATTCCTGGATTTTCTCCCCATTTAGAAAATATTCCACACGTTTATTTCTACTGCCAAAGTGCCTGACCAGGTATTTTACAACATTGTATTTAATTTGCCACTTTCTTGCCCATTCTTCTAATCTGCCTAAGTCCTTCTGCATCCTACCTGATTCCTCAACAGTACCAGCCCCTCCACCAATCTTCGGGTCATCAGCAAACTTGGAAACAAAGCCATCTGTTCCATCATCTAAATTATTAATATACAGAATAAAAAGAAGTGGTCCCAACACCGACCCCTGCAGAACACCACCAGTCACTGGCAACCAACCAGAAAATGATGTTTTTTATTCCCGCTTGCTGCCTCCTACCAATCAGCCAATGTTCCAACCATATTAGTAACTTTACTGTTATACCATAAGCTCTTAACTTGGTAAGCAGTCTCATGTGTGGCACCTTGTCAAAGACCTTCTGAAAGTCCCAATACACAACATCCACTGCATCCCCTTTATCTATCCTACTTGTAATCTCCTCAAAGAATTCCAACAGTTTCGTCAGATAAGATTTTCCCTCGAGGAAACCACTCTGACTTTGTACTATCTTGTCCTGTGTCACCAAGTTCTCCGTCAGCTCATCCTTAACCATTGACTCTAACATCTTCCCAACCACTGAGGCCAGGCTAACTGGTCTATAATTTCCTTTCTGCTGCCTTCCTCCTGTCTTAAAGAGTGGAGTAACATTTGCAATTTTCCAGTCCTCTGGCACCATGCCAGAGTCCATTGATTTTTGAAAGATCATTTCTAATTCCACAACAATCTCTGATGCTACCTCTTTCAGAACCCTTGGGTCCTGTAGTTCCCCTGGTCTGGGGGACTTGCGTACCTTTAGGTCTTTCAGCTTTTTGAGCACCTTTCTCTTGAAACAGTAACTGCACCCACTTCTCTTCCTTCACACATTACAACATCTAGTGTCTTCCACAGTGAAAACTGATGCAAAATACTCATTTAGTTCATCAGCCATCTCCTTGTCCCCTGTTATTATTTCTCCTGCCTCACTTTCTTGCGGTCCTATATCCACTGTCATTTCTCTTTTATTTTTAACATACTTGAGGAAACTGTTACTATCCACTTTGTTATCATTTGCTAGTTTGTTTCAGATTTCATCTTTTCCCTTCTAATGATTTTTTAATTGCTCTCGGTAGGTTTTTAAAACTGTTCCAATCGTCTATTTTCCCACTAATTTTTGCTTTGTTGGGAGACCTGTATATAACTGCCATCAATGTCCAGTTACCCTTGCAGTTTTTTAAATCAACCCACAATGATTCAACATCTTCTGACTCTATGTCACATCTTTCCACTGATTTGTTGTCATTCTTTACCGGTAGAGCCACATCACCCCCTCTGCCAACCTTCCAATATAACGTGTAAACTGGGACATTCTGCTCCCAACTATAACCGTCCTTCAGCCACCATTCAGTGATGGCCACAACATCATGCGTGGCAATCTGTAATATTGCAACAACAAGATCATCCACCTTATTTCCTATACTACGTGCATTTAGATACAACAGCTTGAGTACTGTATCCTTTCTGATTTTGCATCCCTAATGCTTTGTTGGCTGCATCTAAGTCCCAACACCTGCCTGTCCTTCCTGACAGTCTGACTGCACGCTGTTTTCACTTGTTTACCACCCATCTTAATCTGAGTCTTTTCACTCCGATTCCCACCCCGCCCTGCCAAGTTAGTTTACACCCTCCGCAACAGCTCTAACAAACCTGCCCGTGATAATATTGGTCCCGCTCGGCTGCAGGTGCAACCGGTCACTTTTGAACATGTCATTCCCTCAGAAGAGATCCCAGTTATCGAAGAACCTGCAGCCCTGTCATCTGCACCAGCTTCTCAGCCATGCATTTATACAAACATAGAAACATAGAAAATAGGTGCAGGAGTAGGCCATTCGGCCCTTCGAGCCTGCACCGCCATTTATTATGATCATGGCTGATCATCCAACTCAGAACACTGCCCCAGCCTTCCCTCCATACCCCCTGACCCCCGTAGCCACAAGGGCCATATCTAACTCCCTCTTAAATATAGCCAATGAACTGGCCTCAACTGTTTCCTGTGGCAGAGAATTCCACAGATTCACCACTCTCTGTGTGAAGAAGTTTTTCCTAATCTCAGTCCTAAAAGGCTTCCCCTCTATCCTCAAACTGTGACCCCTCGTTCTGGACTTCCCCAACATCGGGAACAATCTTCCTGCATCCAGCCTGTCCAATCCCTTTAGGATCTTATACGTTTCAATCAGATCCCCCCTCAATCTTCTAAATTCCAACGAGTACAAGCCCAGTTCATCCATTCTTTCTTCATATGAAAGTCCTGCCATCCCAGGAATCAATCTGGTGAACCTTCTCTGTACTCCCTCTATGGCAAGGATGTCTTTCCTCAGATTAGGGGACCAAAACTGCACACAATACTCCAGGTGCGGTCTCACCAAGGCCTTGTACAACTGCAGTAGTACCTCCCTGCTCCTGTACTCAAATCCTCTCGCTATAAATGCCAGCATACCATTCGCCTTTTTCACCGCCTGCTGTACCTGCATGCCCACTTTCAATGACTGGTGTATAATGACACCCAGGTCTCGTTGCACCTCCCCTTTTCCTAATTGGCCACCATTCAGATAATAATCTGTTTTCCTATTTTTGCCACCAAAGAGGATAACTTCACATTTATCCACATTAAATTGCATCTGCCATGAATTTGCCCACTCACCCAACCTATCCAAGTCACCCTGCATCCTCTTAGCATCCTCCTCACAGCTAACACTGCCACCCAGCTTTGTGTCATCCGCAAACTTGGAGATGCTGCATTTAATTCCCTCACCCAAGTCATTAATATATATTGTAAACAACTGGGGTCCCAGCACTGAGCCTTGCGGTACCCCGCTAGTCACCGCCTGCCATTCTGAAAAGGTCCCGTTTATTCCCACTCTTTGCTTCCTGTCTGCTAACCAAGTCTCCACCCACACCAATACCTTACCCCCAATACCGTGTGCCTTAAGTTTGCACACTAATCTCCTGTGTGGGACCTTGTCAAAAGCCTTCTGAAAATCCAAATATACCACATCCACTGGTTCTCCACTACCCACTCTACTAGTTACATCCTCAAAAAATTCTATGAGATTCGTCAGACATGATTTTCCTTTCACAAATCCATGCTGACTTTGTCCGATCATTTCACCACTTTCCAAATGTGCTGTTATCACATCCTTGATAACTGACTCCAGCAGTTTCCCCACCACCGATGTTAGGCTAACCGGTCTATAATTCCCCAGTTTCTCTCTCCCTCCTTTTTTAAAAAGTGGAGTTACATTAGCCACCCTCCAATCCTCAGGAACTAGTCCAGAATCTAACGAGCTTTGAAAAATTATCACTAATGCATCCACTATTTCTTGGGCTACTTCCTTAAGCACCCTGGGATGCAGACCATCTGGCCCTGGGGATTTATCTGCCTTCAATCCCTTCAATTTACCTAACACCACTTCCCTACTAACATGTATTTCGCTCAGTTCCTCCATCTCACTGGACCCTCTGTCCCCTACTATTTCTGGAAGATTATTTATGTCCTCCTTAGTGAAGTCAGAACCAAAGTAATTATTCAATTGGTCTGCCATGTCCTTGCTCCCCATAATCAATTCACCTGTTTCTGTCTGCAGGGGACCTACATTTGTCTTTACCAGTCTTTTCCTTTTTACATATCTATAAAAGCTTTTACAGTCAGTTTTTATGTTGCCTGCCAGTTTTCTCTCATAATCTTTTTTCTCCTTCCTAATTAAGCCCTTTGTCCTCCTCTGCTGAACTCTGAATTTCTCCCAGTCCTGAGGTGAGCCACTTTCTCTGGCTAATTTGTATGCTTCTTCTTTGGAATTGATACTATCCCTAATTTCTCTTGTCAGCCACGGGTGCACTACCTTCCTTGATTTATTCTTTTGCCAAACTGGGATGAACATTTGTTGCAGTTCATCCATGCAACCTTTAAATGCTTGCCATTGCATATCCACCGTCAACCCTTTAAGTGTCATTTGCCAGTCTATCTTAGCTAATTCACGTCTCATACCTTCAAAGTTACCCCTCTTTAAGTTCAGAACCTCTGTTTCTGAATTAACTATGTCACTCTCCATCTTAATGAAGAATTCCACCATATTATGGTCACTCTTACCCAAGGGGCCTCTCACGACAAGATTGCTAATTAACCCTTCCTCATTGCTCAAAACCCAGTCCAGAATAGCCTGCTCTCTAATTGGTTCCTCGACATGTTGGTTCAAAAAACAATCCCGCATACATTCCAAGAAATCCTCTTCCTCAGCACCTTTACCAATTTGGTTCACCCAACCTACATGTAGATTGAAGTCACCCATTATAACTGCTGTTCCTTTATTGCACACATTTCTAATTTCCTGTTTAATACCATCTCCGACCTCACTACTACTGTTAGGTGGCCTGTACACAACTCCCACCAACGTTTTCTGCCCCTTAGTGTTACGCAGCTCTACCCATATCGATTCCACATCTTCCCGGCTTATGTCCTTCCTTTCTATTGCGTTAATCTCTCCTTTAACCAGCAACGCCACCCCACCTCCCCTTCCTTCATGTCTATCCCTCCTGAATATTGAATATCCCTGAACGTTGAGCTCCCATCCTTGGTCACCCTGGAGCCATGTCTCTGTGATCCCAACTATATCATAATCATGAATAACAATCTGCACTTTCAATTCATCCACTTTATTACGAATGCTCCTTGCATTGACACACAAAGCCTTCAGGCACTTTTTTACAACTCTCTTAGCCCTTATACAATTATGTTGAAAAGTGGCCCTTTTTAATGCTTGCCCTGGATTTGTCGGCCTGCCACTTTTACTTTTCTCCTTACTTCTTTTTGCTTCTACCCTCACTTTACACCCCTCTGTCTCTCTGCACTGGTTCCCATCCCCCTGTTGTGAACTAACCTCCTGAAGCCTAGCCTCTTTAATTTGATTCCCACCCCCCAACCATTCTAGTTTAAAGTCACCTCAGTCGCCCCTGCTAATCTCCCTGCCAGGATATTGGTCCCCCTAGGATTCAAGTGTAACCCGTCCTTTTTGTACAGGTCACGCCTGCGCCAAAAGAGGTCCCAATGATCCAAAAACTTGAATCCCTGCCCCCTGCTCCAATCCCTCAGCCACGCATTTATCCTCCACCTCATCGCATTGGATGTGAGGTACATGCTGCCTTTCGCTAACTCCCCATTGATTGAGGAAGAAAGCCCTGGCCCTTTTCCCACTGAGTCAGGTGAGGTGGAGGGCGTGGGGGAGCTGTGGGCAGCCTGGTTTACAGCAGGTCATTGAAGGAGAGAAAGCGGAGCCTGGACACGGGACAGAGGGCTCCGGGTTGCGGGGGTGGGGGTGGCGGAGGACTCGGCAAGCAGACACGAAGTATCACCAGCAGCGTCTGAGTCTGAAGAGTTAGGTGAGGGTGTACGGACCTCTCAGAGAATTAGCAGACCACCGGATAGGTTGACCTATGTAGCGCCTGGGGAACAGTGCGTGATCTCTGCTGTTGTGGCGAGCTACGTCACTGACTTTGCATCTGGATTGGACTTTGTGTTTGTAGGAAGGTTTGGCGAACTATCTCAACCTCATGAGGACATGACTAAATTTGGGTGGGGGAGAGTGTAACGCGCTGTAAGGGTTCACTGCTATGTAATGTTTTTTTTGTAATGTTCACTGCTGAAGGAATGGTTTCTCTGTAGCAGCAATGTTTTGGTTATGGGCGGAGATAACCGGACTGTTGATGCATGTTAGCCAATCAGGATTTTGTTGCCCTGTCTTGTGATTTGGAAGCAGTTGTTTTTGCGGGCTTTTGCGAGAAGGAGAGAGAGAGATGAAGAGAGAAGATGCGAACGGAGAAATGTGGTGGATCGCCGGACGGGGTCGAGTCCGAGCGGAGGCCCAAAGGAGGAGATCGATGGAGGAAGAAGAACAACTGAACTGCGTGAGCTCCAACTTCGTGCGCACAGGACCGTTTAATCAGATTGGTGCCTTATTGTTATTTTATATATTTTTTTCTCTACTGACCATGTAGTCAAAGTAATAGTTACAAAGTTTAATCGATGAACCGCATATTATGCACTGTTTGTTATTTCAGGATACTGATTTATAACAGGGTACACATCGCGCAGCATCCACCCAAACAAGATTTATTAAGTTTGGCAGGGCTGGGGGATTATCACCCCCTAGATTAAGCCTAGAAGAACCGCGCGTTACAATTCATTTTCCTTCCATTTATAAAATAGTTAACCCTTTCATTTCTTCTTCTATGCACTTCCCGACACTGTGCACCATCTGCCAATTTTTCCCCACACTCCTAAAATACTGATTCTGTCCGCCATTTCGATTGCCCCCATTACTAATTCTCGTTTACCCACGGCCGGAAATTCACCGTCTCCTCCCTTTAACACGTTAAGTAGCTGAAGAAACCTTTGGTGTCCTCTTTTATATGACTGTCTAGCTTAAATTCGTATTCCATCTTTACGTTCTAAATGACTTTTTAGTTGACTTCTTTTGGTTTTCATAAGCTTCCAAATTGTCGAACTTCCCACAATTTTTTTACTCAATTATATCGCCTCTCTTAGGCATTGACATTCCTGCAAAATTCTTCTTCTTTTGTGATGTATTTATCCGGTGCCTTCCGAATTGCTTCCAGAAATTCCAGCCATTGCTGCTCTGCCGTTGTCCCTGCCAGTGTTCTTTTCCGATTAATTCTGGCCAATTGTAATTGTGTCTGTGATTACCGTTACTCTGCTGTAATACCAGCACATCTGATTTTCGCTTCTCCTTCTCAAACCTCAGGGTGAACTCAGAAACATTCTGCTTATTTGCCCCTAAAGGTTGTTTTGCTTTCAGATTTCCAATCAGTTTCTCTTCATTGCCCCACACCCAGTGCAGGAGAGCAGATCCTCCAGTGGGTTCAAACGTCAGCTGCCTTAAAAAGCGATCTCGAAGGCACTCTAGAAATCCCCCGACCTGGAATCCAGGATTAACCTGATTTTTCCCATCTACACGCATATTTAAATCCTCCATGACTATTCTACCATTTCCCTTTCGGTGAGCATTCACTGTCTCCCGTTGTAATTTGTAGGTCACATCCTCACTGCGGTTGCATGGTCGGTACAGGGTCTTTTCACCTTGTCGTTCCTCAGCTCTATCCACAATGATTCAACACCTTCCGCCCCTATATCACCTCTTTCTAATGATTTGATTTTCTTTGTTTGTTTGTTTGTTTTTTTTTTAACAAACAGAGCTACGCTACCACCTCTGCCTTCCAGCCTGTTCTTTCGGTACTATATGTATCCTTGGATACTAATCTCCCAGCTACAATCTGCTTTCAGCTATTGTCGTCAGTCATTAGTAGCAGAGGCGGTCATTAAGATGGGGCGGCTTTTCACCAATTTAACAAAAAGTGTTTATCCATATTCCGCCCTATATTTTCACGTTAGCCCATTATTCATGTGAAAGTTGGAGACTAGAGAACTGGCAGTGGATTGGCCACCTAGTATCACACCAGCCCTACAGTTGTCTGGGGACGTCAGACTGTGAGGTACTGAGCAGGAAAGGGAATAGATAGACATATCCACAGACCAAATGCTGGGCGGCATTCTGGAGCAGTACATTGATTGGCATATGGCGGGACACCGAGTTTATGTGTCGCCATGACGGTGTTTTACTCCCCCCCGTCCACGCCCCCTCCCTCCACCACACAGACTACCCTAATGTCCTGGAGCTGCCGGTAGCGGGGAAAACCCGCCCGGAAATAACACCTTGGCCATCAGGCGGTGACTGAGAGGAGCCAGAGCCCGTGCTCGACACACAGCGGCCCGCACTAGCTAGTGCTCAGGACGCGGCTTTATTCATGAACTGAAGCACCGAGGTGCCCGGGTATTTCACCGCGCCGATCAGCTGCTCCCTGAATTTCGACTGAGTCACCGCGTAAATAAATGTATTCGTGCAGCAGCTGAAATTCCTCAGCAAAACTCCGACATAGTGAAAGATCCATTCGGAATCACTGAAATCAGATATTTTTCCTGCGACCTGATAATATATGACATTTACAACGTATGCCATCCACAGGAGGATGAAGTTGCCGGAGAGGATGAAGAGTAAAACCACAGACCTCCTCCTGCTCTCCATCTCCGGGTCACTGCGGTTCTCCCCCTTGCTCTGACCCTTCAGCCCCTTACGGACCCGACTGGCCACTAAAATGTGTCTGACTGTCAGAGCGTTGAGCAGCAGGATCCCAGCGAAAGGGAGGAGCGGAGTTAAAACCATATCCAGCCAGTCATATACCATCCATCCAGGGTCAGTGAAAAAATTGTTTATGGTTCTACAAAACCACGGTACGTTATCGATGATCACGCTGTGTTCAAACGTGAAGTATCTGGGAACGTTTTTCAGACAGAACACTACGCCGGTTGTTGTCAGAACCACAGCCGCATTTTTCCCGGTGCAATATTTTGTTTTCAGCTTCTGGCAGCAAATGGCGACAAACCGATCAAAGGTGAAAGTGACGGTGAACCAAACAGAACAGTCTGTGGCTGCGTACGTCAGTGAATCGATAACACTGCAGACAGGGGTGATGTCCAGAAAATTCCACGGGAAGTAATACCAATTGATTTGATACAAAATGACCTCGGTGACAATAGTCAGTAGATCGGCCGCTGCCATGGCCACCAGGTAGCGAGTGGTGCAGGTAGAGAGGCCGCAGTTTCCCCGGGACAGGATCACAATCGCCATTAAATTCACTGGAGAGAGAGAGAGAGAGAGAGAGAGAGAGAGAGAGAGGTGTGGGGGTGGGGGAGAACCGACCCTAGCATTACTGAGCACATTCTCCAGGAATTAAAGAGGGATCGGACTTCAGCTAAAGATCAAGCGTGCCAGAGTCTGTGAACGGCTGCTAATCTAACATCGGACACGGGTCACACTGTCTCTGACCTGCCTTTTTCAGTATGAAGATACGACGATGCGTGAACAATCGTCGAGGATAAAAATAAGCTGTATGAACAACAACGATCGGTGCTGATCCCGATTCCAGTCACTGACGGAGCCGGTTTCACTGATTTAACCGTAACTGACCAGGCCTCCTGAAGCTCAGCGTCTGATTGGACCGAGAAGGGATACAGAGGGGAGCAACGCACGCGAAATACTGGCGGGACCCAAAAAAAACCTATCGTTTCGGGGCGAGACCTATCTTCAGGTCGATACAGCGCCCAATTTACGACGGGTCTCAGGAACAACTTGGTAACCAGAGACTGAATGACTCCGTTAACGGATTAATTCTCCAGCACAGTTCAACTCGATAACACGCGGCAGCAGATGCATGGACACTGGTTCAGGTGATCTGTGCCAGACTCCACCGGGAAACGTGAAACACTGGACCAGGGGTTCTGTCTGAATAATAACTCAGTACAAGTAAACTTCACAATGTAAACCCATCCCAGTCACCCCTTCACGGCGACCCTCTGTTTCCCAGCTGTGGGACAACTCTGGACAAGGTCCCATTAAAAGCCTCCCAGTTACACCGTCCAGGAGAGCTGCCCGCCCCGGTACTGGGACAAATCTGGACAAGATAATATTAAAGGCAAAAACAAAGTTCAGGTCGATCCCCTGAGTTAGAGGAGAGACCGGGGATTCGTTCATTTTGTCATTAAATATGAAATAATCAGGATGTTGAATTGATAGGATAAATATCTTTGACGGATATCTATGCAAAGATCATCAAGTTGGAAGCTTGTCGATTGATCATAAACAGGTTCACACCGGTTAACACACGGAAATACCAAACATAAACTGCTCTGCTCACTCACCAGGAACTCCAGTGACGGCAATGAGCAGGTACAATATTTTCTGCACACTGTAGTACCGTTTCAACATTGCCGACATTTCCCCTGCGCAGCAATGTGTCCCCCTGTGCCTCAGGCGGTCTATTGGAATGAAATGTTGAAGCACCACATGTCCCGGGTTTATAAACACCATCTAGCGACCCCACAGGGACAGACTTCAACATATTGTATAATAAAACTCCTTAACTTATTTAGAAACCTATTACATCAGACAGGTGCCATCCCCGCGGTGACGGGTTGTGATTAATTTAGTGAATTAATTTTTAGACCAGCTGTGTGAGTAACTTTGTCCCAATAACGGCATCAGAACCTTCGAGGTGTCTTATCAATAGCATTTGCTTCCATTGTAAATATGTACTTCAGAGTAATCATTTATCAAATACAGAATATTGAAATTAAGTCTGTGAAATTGTACTGAATCGCCCACTATTGCCATTCTCGTCAACGGTATAAACTCTTGATGTAGTTGGGGTTTTTGGAGATTCTACCAAAATGGTCCTTTGTAAGATACAGTCTCTGTGTGTGGCGACATGAATGAACACTTGTTGGGGTCCTGACGAAGGGTCTCGGCCTGAAACGTCGACTGTACCTCTTCCTAGAGATGCTGCCTGGCCTGCTGCGTTCACCAGCAACTTTGATGTGTGTTGCTTGAATTTCCAGCATCTGCAGAATTCCTGTTGTTGTTGTTGAACACTTGTTGGGGCCTCGTTTTGCACCTACCACTTACCTAACGCATGGCCGTAAAACTCAACAGTCCAGTGGGGGTGGGGTGAGAATGTCTTAATCATATCACCGCACATATGTCAAAGAACATGGCGATGAGCAGGAGAGGTAGATAAGAAACCGCCGTCATGTGTGTGTGTGTGCGTGTGTTTATCTGTCTGTCTGTGTGCGCGAGTGTCTGTGTGTGTGTGTGTGTGTGTGTGTGTGTGTGTGTGTGTGTGTGTTTATCTGTCTGTCTGTGTGCGCGAGTGTCTGTGTGTGTGTGTGTGTGTGTGTGTGTGTGTGTGTGTGTGTGTTTATCTGTCTGTCTGTGTGCGCGAGTGTCTGTGTGCGCGAGTGTCTGTGTGTGTGTGTGTGTGTGTGTGTGTGTGTTTATCTGTCTGTCTGTGTGCGCGAGTGTCTGTGTGTGTGTGTGTGTGTGTGTGTGTGTGTTTATCTGTCTGTCTGTGTGCGCGAGTGTGTGTGTGTGTGCGTGTGTGTGTGTGTGTGTGTGTGTGTGTGTGTGTGTGTTTATCTGTCTGTGTGTGTGCGCGAGTGCCTGTGTGTGTGCTTTCATGCACTTTCAAATCTTGTGCATCCCCAAATCTGTGCGTACCCCCAGAACGCTGCAACCTCCATATTCAAATTCGATTCTCCAAGTAAGAGTGATTTCAAGCACTTCACAAAGTGGCTGACTGAACCATAAAATATCAACAAAGGTCAAAATTCAAATTGCATTTGTTGTTAATGTTTCTACAAATGAAAGAACCTTCAGATTCGTCACATCTCCAAATCAGCAGGCACACCCACATGCACATTGGATTATTCCAGATCCTCACGCACCCCAAATTCCGTGTGCACACCATATTCCCGGATAAACTCCTAAATCTACGGTGATTCCCAAATCTGTGTGCACCCCCAAATTACCAGACACCCTAAAACGTTGACACCAAAACAGACACACCTCAAATCGGTGCGCATCTGCAAGTCCGCCGGCAATGTCTGTGCAGCCTTCTATTTGCCAAAACCTCCGCATCTGCGCAATCCCGAGATCCGCGTGCACTCCCATGTTCGCGGACTCACCCCTAAATCAGTACACTTCTAAAAATCCGTGTGCACCTCCAAATCCACAGACACTCCATATCGGCTGGCGTCACCAAATTAGTTTGTACCCCCAAAAACGCCTAAACTTCACCACATCTGCATTCGCCGCTAAATTCGTGTTCATCGGCATATTCTTAACATCCTCCTATATCAGAGCGCATCCCCAAATCCGTATGGACCGCCAAATCCGTGTGCGCCCGCAAATCAGTGCATGATCCCACATCATTGTGAACCCCAATTCCGTGTGCAACCTAAAATCGATGACTCGCAAACATGCAAATCAGTATCCTAGAGGAAGAATAATTTCAAACAGCTTGCAAAATAAATGCTCCTACCTTAAAACAAATAGGATGAAAAAAAGTTCAACGTTTAATGACATCCTAAATCTGTCGACACACCAAAGTCTCACACATCCTCAGCACCGTGTGCAATCCCATATTCTTCGACTCTTCCTAGATTAGTGCACATCTCCAAATCCATGCTCAGTCCCTTAAAATGCAAGGCTAAATTCAAAGTTAAGGACACCCCAAATCCAGGTGCATCAACAAGTCTACCAATACACACAAAACTGTGTACAACCGCAAATCGGTGTGTACACCAAGATACATATGTACTTGCATGGAACATCCAAAATCACTGACACCTCGAAATCTGTGTGCAGCTCTAAACTTAGGAACGCTCCCAAATCTGTGCTCACCCCCAAATCCATGTGGAAACCCTCAAGGCATCGAACCCATGTTTGCCCTCACATCCCGAGATGTGCACGCATCCCCAAATCGATATATAGACGCAAATCCAACATCCACTGGGACCCAGAAACACCCTAATCCAAGGCGACCTTGCTTCGTGGATGCAGAATATGCTTGCACAGAACAGGGAAAGAGTGGTTGTGGACGGGTCATATTCTGCATATAGGTCGGTGACCAGTAGTGTGCTTCAGGAATATTTTCTGGGACCCCTTCACTTGGCGATTATTATAAATTACATGAAATAAGGAAGTGGGGGGACGTGTTAGTAAATGCGCTGATGCCACAAAGGATGTGGGTGCTGTGGATAGTGTGACTGGCTGTCAGAGGTTACAGCGGGAGATCGATGGGATACAAAACTGGCCTGAGAGGTGGCAGATGGAGTTCAACCCAGATAAATGTGAGGTGGTTCACTTTGGAAGGATAAATTTGACGCTAGAATGTACTATTAATGGGTAAGACTGTTGGCAGTGTGGAGGATCAGAGGGATCTTGTGGTGCGAGTCCATAGAACACTCAAAGCTGCCGTGCAGGTTGACTGTGTGGTTAAGAAGGCATGCAGTGCATTGGCTCTCAGCAGCCGTGGGATTGAGTTTGAGAGCTCAGAGGTAATGTTGCAGCTATATAGGACCCTGGTCAGACCCCACTTGGAGTTCTCGTCACCTCACTACAGGAAGGATCTGGAAACTATAGAAAGGGAGCAGAGGAGATTTGCAGGGATATTGTCAGGATTACGGGGCATGCCCTCTGAGAATAGGTTGAGTGAACTTGGCCTTTTGTTCTTGGAGCCACGGAGGATGCGAGGTAATTGACAGAGGTGTATAAGGTGATGAGAGGCATTGATCGTGTGGATAGTCAGAGGCTTTTTTTCCAGTGTTGAAATGGCTAGGACGGGAGGGCACAGTTTTCAGGTGATTGGAAGTAGGTACAGAGGATTTTTTTTTTTTAAAGCAGAGAGTGCTGAGTGCGTGTAACGGGCTGCCGGCGACGGTGGTAGAGACGGGTACGATAGGGTATTTTAAGCGGCTCCTGGATGGGTACATGGAACTTAGGAAAATAGCGGGTAATAGAGGGTAAACTTAGGTAATTTCTAAAGTAAGTACATGATCGTCACAGCATCGTGGATCGAAGAGCCAGTATTGCGCTGTAGGTTTTTCTGTGTGTCTACCCGCCCATATGTGTGAACCACAAATCCTCCGATCCTCCCAAACCTGCTCACACCCTCAAATACATGTCCCCAAGCCCAAGTTCATGTTCATTTTGAAAGCTGCCGACAGTCCCAAATCGACCCACATACCTATGTATGTGAACAACCCAGATCTGTGCGTACCCCAAATCCACAGCCACCTCCACATCCACATTAGAAAACCACAGAGGAAGAATCATTTCAAACAGCTCTCACAATAGCAACAAGCACCTTAAAATACAGCAAGATCAAAGTTCAAAGGTTAAACTATTTATTTTAAAAGTATACATAAATGAAACAACTTTGATATTCGCCAAACATGCACCTCAGAAACATGAAATACGTGTGAATCCCAAATCCTGAGCACTTCTAAATCCACCAACTCCCAAAATCCGTGCGTAACACCAAATCCACGTACAATCCCAAGTCTGCGCTCCTCCACAAATCCATCTGCACTCTCGAGTCAGTGTGTGCTCACAACTCCACCGACATCTCATATTCGCTGACAAACGCCCATATCCGCGCACATCTGCAAGACACTGTGCACGCCCGCATTCTCCGAAATCCCCTACATCAGCGCAATCTTCAAATCTGTCTGCACCCCAAGTCTGTACGAACCTCCGAACCTGCCAGTCACGTCAAATACACTCACATGCCCAGATCGGTGCGCATCCAGACAGACTGACACCCGAAATGCACATTAGATTATCTCAGAACAGGAATCATTTCAAACCATTCACAAAACAGCTGCTTCCACCTTAAGTCAAATGACAATATAGTTTAAATATCATTTGCTATTACAGTATCGGTAAGTGAAACAACCTTGAGATTCATCGCAACACCAAATCCACGGACACCCCAAATCCGTTTCACAACCAAATTTGTACGTAATCCCGTCCATGTGCCGACACACGCTAAAATCTGCGCGCATCCACAAATCCGTGAGCATCCTCAAATCTGTGTGCATCCCCAAATCCAGACACCGAAAATCGGTGTGCACCTCGATATCCACTCACACTCGGAAATATGTGCACAATTCTACATTCGGACGCACCTCCAACCCCGACAACATCTCAAATCCGCGTGCACTCCGTCATTAGCTGTCAAACGCCGAACTCTGCACATTTCCCTAAACCCACATACAAGCTCCAAATCTGTGTTCTTCCTCAAATTCTCAGACACCCCGAAACCTCTGTGCACCTTCAAATAGCTCCGCATTCCCATGTTCGCCAACACATCCATATTTCTGCACACATCCCAAAATCCCTGTACCACCAAATCTGCAGACATCCCCAAATCATCAAACACTCCAAACCCATGTGAACCCCTAAATTCACTGACCCCGAGGTCCGCGCATATCCCCATATCCCTGCGCGCCCCAAATCCGTGTATGCACCCAAACCGCTGACACCCCCCGATGCATAATAGATGCCCCTGGAGCAAGGATCATTTCCAACAGTCAGAAATTTGCTGCCTCCACAGTCCGGGTCAAATTTGACCCGTTTTATTTGACAGCAGTAAAAACGCCCTAAATGCCAGTTTTAGCCGAAATTTGATGACTTTTCCTAAAGTGACCCAAAATACGCAAAAGTGAAAGTATTTAAAATTTTTATACTTTTGTACAGGTGCTCCAAGTTTTTGTACGTTGAGTCTGTTCCGGGTCAAATTTGACCTGTATCTATTGAAATGGATTTTAGATCTCTGAAACATTAATTAAATGATTAATCACCTTTTTTTTAAAATATCAGATAGGCTACTTATACATTCTAAATAGATCTGCGGTTCAAAATTCGGTAGAGACACTTGTTATGACCCGGACTGCACTGTGAATATCATCAGGTTGCCCGGTTTAAACTGATATCCCCAAATCCGTGTGCACACCCATATTTGCTGACAAACCCCCACATCAGCACGCATGCCCAAATCTGACGCACCTCGAAATCCACTGACATACCCAAGTCTGTGTGCAACTCAAATCTGCTTGTATCCCCAAATCCGTCCACACACCCAAGCCCGCTAACACCTCCAGATGAACAGTCGATAATCCGAGAGCAAAATTCATTTCAAATAGTTTCCAAAATAGCTGACTCCACCGGAAAAAATAATACTTGCAAGAAAAATTCAAAGTGCAGTTATTATTCAAGTATCTATAAATGAAACATCCTGAGATTCAACCCCACCCCCAAATCCAACGACCCCCAAGTCCGTGGACAACCCCGTAATAGCTGACACACCCTAAATCAGCGCACATACCCAGATCCGTGTTCACCCCCAATTCAGTGTCCACACCAAAACCCGCTTCCGTCCACGCATGCACAGTAGATTATCGCAGAGCACGAATCAGTTCAAACAGTTCATAAAATAGCTGATTCTACCTTTAAAAGGTTAAAGGTTCTAAATACATCCATTATTAAAGTGTGTTTGTGTCAGAGACCGGCTCGCAGACAACGCTCGGTCTCTGTCGAGACGGCGTGGCTACGGAGAACACCTAGCTAATGTGGAAGAAACTTTTCAGAACACCAGAAGGATGTGTGTGTACTGCTTCGTGAACTGTCTCGCATCACGTTGTTTGTAAGGGATACAGCAATATCACGGGTTTAATTCTGAAGAGGGGAGAGCTCGGACAGTCTCTACTCTATACATTTGAGGAGGTTTGATGGGACATGAAAGACTAAACCTATCAGGAGTGCTTGATGGCTCCACTCCTGAACTCGTTGATCTCAGAAAAATGAGGACCCAAACCCGTTAGGGAGAAAGCAGATTTAAACGTAACGAATACTTAATGTAAGCAGGACACAGTAAAGACCAGGGGAGACAGATGTGAAAGTGTCGTTTTGTGTTTGTTTGTTTGTTTGTGTGTGTGTGTGTGTGTCTGTGTGTCTGTGCGTCTGTGTGTGTGTGTGTGTGTGTGTGTGTGTATGTGGATGTTTGTATCTGTATGTTATTTTGCATCTTTGTATGTCTTTTTGTGTTTGTGTCTCTGAGTGTTTGTCGGGTTTTTGGGTCTGCCTTTGTGTGTTACTGTCTGTGCGTTCCTATCTCTTTTTGTGGGTAGGGCCATTGTCTCTGCCTGCCCCTCCCTGACTAAACATGTGTCCGTATACCTCGAATTCATTTTATCCCCCTCGGTTCAGTCCATTCCCATCTACCTCCGCGCTCTTCAGCCCTTCGACAACTTTAAAATCCCTGGCCCTGATCGTCTCATTTTGTCCATGGATTTCCAGTACCTATACAGTTCTATTCCCCATCAAAAAGGCTTTAAAACATAACGCTTCCCTCCCGACAACGGAGCCAACCAGTTCCCTTTCATCTGCACTTTACTTGGAGGAGAGAGCACAGCAACAAAGAAAATGAATCCTTTTGCCCATTTAGAACTTATCCAAACTTCTCTGCAATGCAATCAAACGCACATCGGCCGACAGCTCTTCCCATGCCCGCAACACCCTCTGAGTCAAGGAAATCCCACTCAGAATTCACTTATATATGTCATATTTCACCCTAAAACTGCGACCTCTAGTTCTAGTCTTTCCCAAACTCAGAGGGAAAATCCTGCCTGCATTTACCCTTTCTATAACACTCATAATTTTGAATGCCTATGAAATCTCCCATCATTTTCCGACGTTCTAGGGAATAACGTCCTAACCTATTCAACATTTCACTACCACTCAGCTCCCCAATTCCCAGCAAACGTACATATTATATTTTTTTTTTCTCTGCATTCTTTCAAATTCATCGGCATTGTTTTCCTGGATACAAAAGCTGCTCAGGATACTCATATTGGTCTTCACCAGCGTATTATTCCACTTTATAATAACGTCCCTTCTCCTGCACTCAGTACTTGGATTTATGAAGTCCAGTGCGCCAAACGATCTCTTTTCGACCTTGTCTAGCTGTGGCGCCACGATCAAGTATTTATTAATCTGTGTTCCCAGGTTCCTTTGTTCTACCGAGTCTTCGGTGCCCTACTGCTCACCGTGTCTTCATGCACCCAGATTCCGTGTGCACCCCAAAATTCGTACACACACCTAAACCCGCTGACAACCCGACATGCACATCAGGTTATCCCAGAGCAAGTATCATTTGAAACAGTTCACAAAATGGCTGTCTCCAGCTTAACAAATAGCAATGAACAAAAATCAAGTTCCAAACTGCATTAATTATTAAAGTATATATAAAGGAAACAACCCTGATATTCGTCACAAACCCAAATCCTCCGACATCCCCAAATCGGCGCATGGTCCCAAATTTGTGCTCACTTCGATATTCGTCTACAGGACAACCAAGACTAAAACTGACAAAACTGCATAATTATAACATATAGTTACAATAGTGCAAAGCAATACCGCAAATTTATAAAGAGCGGACCATGGGCACGGTAAAGAAAAGTCTCAAAGTCGCGATCGCCTCGCCATCTCACGCAGACGGTAGAAGGGAGAAGCTCTCCCTAATATGAACCTCCAAGCGCCAGAAACTTGCCGATGCAGCACCATCGGAAACACCCGACCACAGCGAACTCTGAGGCCATCCGAAAACTTCAAGCCTCCGACCAGCCCTCCGACATAGCCTCTCCGATGCCGAGCGCTTCGACTCCGCCCCGGCCGCCGAGCAACAAGCAAAGCCGAGTACTCGGGGCCTTCCCCTCCGGAGATTCTGGACCACACAGTAGCAGCAGCAGCGAAGCAAGCATTTCAGAAGTTTCACCATGTTCCCCCGTGCTCTCACGTCCGTCTCCATCAAATCAGGATTATGCACGGCACCCTACTTGACAAATAACAGACATCACCACAGGAGAGGCCGCTGCGAGGTGCGTCGCGCCGCCATCTTCTCCTCCCTATTAGTGTTAGTAGTTTTTTTTGTTATTAGTTTCTTCAACTTCAGAAAAAAGGAAACGGGAAAATCTATGAGACGGGAAAAGATGAAATATGAGGGCAGACTAGAAAGTAATATAAGCAGCATACCAAAGGTGTTTACAGTTCCATAAGCAGTAAAAGGGAGGTGAGAGTTGATATTGCACCACGGGAAAATGATGCTGGTGAGCCAGTGATGTGGGACAAAGGAATGGCAGAGGAACTTACAGGACACTTTGCACCAGTCTTCATTGAGGAAGACACTAGCAGTGTGCCACTGGTGCAGGAACAGGAGTAAGTGCCTATATTATTACAAAGGGAAAACTGCTAGGCAAAATCAAAGATCTTAAAGTGGGTAAGTCATCTTGGCCAGATGGACTACATCCCAGAGTCCTGAGAGATGTTGCTCAAGAGCTAAATGGATGCGTTATTTATGACCTTTCAAGAATAACTTGATTCTGGCATGGTCCCGGAGCACTAGACAATTGTTAATTGCGCTCCTCAAGAAGGGATGAATGCAAAAGAAAGGAAATTATAGGCCAGTTATCCTAACGTCTGTTAATAAGTTTTCTATTATCTCTCTTCTCAGATCCTCAATTCCTTTATTTTTAAGTAAACTAATTGATAGTTTTGTCGTTAAATATATTTTCAGGATTTGGGTTCAATTTAGAAAATATTTTGGTTTATTGAAATTATCTTCAAGTCTCATTCTCTCTATCTTTTTTTTAAACCTTCTATGACTGATGCAATTTTCGAAGATTGGGATAGACTGGGTATTAAATGCCTCCAGCATTTCTTTGTGGAGGAAATCGCTTTTCGTTTGAGCAGATGTCAGCTAAGTATAGCTTACCAAAAAGCCACTTTTTTCGATATTTGCAAATCAGAGAATTTATGCGATCTTAATTACATAGATTTCCTAAAAGTTCCTATAATAATTTATTAGATGTAATTTTTAAATTGAAACATCTTCATAATGAACCAATATCTAATATTTATTCTAGGTTGTTGGGAATAATAAACGTCCCTTTAGACAAAATTAAAAATCTCAGGGAACAAGACTTACAGCTTTCAATTTCCAAGGAATCTTGGAATGAAATTTTAAAATTGATTAATACCTTATCGTTATGTGCCCGTCACTCTCTGCTACAATTTAAAGTGTTACATCGGGGCCACATGACTAAAGATAAGCTGTCTCGATTTTATTTGGATATATCTCCGTATTGTGACAGATATAACAATGGAGAAGCTTCACTAATTCATATGTTTTGGACATGTCCGAGTCTTGAAAAATATCGGAAGGAAGTATTCCAAACTTTTTCTGTACTTTTTAAAGTAAAATTTAAAACTAACCCTTTGACCGCATTATTCGGTATTGTTGGAGGAAAAGATATTCTTGTTGAGACACCTGACTTGCACCTGTTGGCATTTATTTCCTGTGGCTGGAAGGGCTTTGTTGTTCAGGGGGTAGGACTTTGCTCCGCCGACTCATGCTCAATGGTAAAATGATGTTATGTCATGCTTACATTTAGATAAGATTCGTTGTTAAATTTCTGAATCAAGACAAGACTTTCTAACATTGTGGGGACCAATTCTGAATTATTTTCAAAATCATTGTTTTGTTATTAAGTACGGATGTTGGCTAATGATATGTTTTAGTTTATGATAAGGATTTTTCCTTTTTTTCTTTCTTCACCGAATAGCTTTTTTTGGTAGTGGATATAGATTTTTTTGAATAATAAAAATATTATTTTTCAATATTACAATTTAAATTACATGAATATGGGGTTTCGAGACTATAAGTGTGATTATAATAAACTGTATTCTGTACTCTGTATTCTTCTTTTATGTAAGAAATCAATAAAAACATTGAAACATAGAACTGTCTCATTTGAAACTGGTAAACTCGGTGTCCGAAAGAATGTTCGTAATGGTGGAGTAATAGTTCCAGTGGAGGTCGATGGGAGCAGGTATTTTAAATGGCTTCGACATGGACTAGATAAGCCGAAGGTTCCACTTTTGAGCTGTACTTTCATGAGTTTATGACACTATTCACATTTTACAGTGTAAGTGAACGATATTAACCACATTTGTTATTTCATATGTGGAAATATGCTTTCTGAAGAGCGATTTTCATTGTACCATGATACAACTGATATCAATTATTTACCTGAAGTGTTTGTTCAGTGGACCATCTTGATGTGACTCAATAGGCGTCTTAGTCTTTAATGGAAATCTAAATGAACACCTCGTTTACTTGGAGGAAGTTATTCAGGTGGAGTTGTGAAATTGAGTTGCCATGGGAATGGGCAAAGATTTTCGAGGTGCATCTTTTATCGCGGTGCCGGGTAATCCGTAGCAAAACCAACATCAGTGAGAAAATAACACTGCTTCTCCAGCTCCGAAAGGGAAATATTACTTAGCTACGCCATCATATTTCTAAAGGGACAGTAAATCCCTCAACACTATCTCAGTATCTTACTTCACTTTTAACTGCTTCGAGAATTTATGCTGGACCTTTGCATGTACTTCTCATTGAAAATTATAGTTTTATTATTATTTATTGAAAGCATGGTGCTGGTTAGGGTATGGGGTGAAGGCAGGGGAGTGGTGATGACTGAAAGAATTGGATCAGCCCTTGATTGAATGGTGGAGAAGACTGGATGGGCCGAATGGCCTACTCTTACACCTATAGTTCATGGTCTTATGGTCTTGTGGTAAGCAACATATTTCACAATATTTGTCAATGTTATTAAACTTAATTCAGATTATGATTCCGAATCCCAGCTACTGGTTCGTTCACCAGACTTCTTGAATATGTGACTTATTTACTGAAGATACGAATTATAAAGAAATGTATTTGATCTACCAAAACAACTTACAATTAGATTTGTGTGCTTTCCACTGAACTGACCACATAATGTCACCAGATGTTTGACATTTCTCAGCTTCTCCTTGATTTTCCTCTGTGTCACCGTGTAGATTGTGTGTAGAATGGGGACATCATGTAGACGGAACAGAAAGTGTAATGGAACCAGTAAAGATCCGTCAAGACGCACTGAGGCTGCTGCTTGATGCTGTCATTTGTTTTTGATCTCTCGTTTACTGTTAGAGCATTCAGCACACATGCCGTGTGAAGCATTGGTCGCGTCCTCTTCCAAGGTCATCGCAATTTGTGAAATTTCAAATCCATAACATTAGTAGACACAATGTATTAGATCCAAATGCTTCTGCAGAGTGAGTTTTTTAATGACGACGAAAATTAACACAAAAAGAAAATCCACAGCTACATTTCTGATACCATTCCCCCTCAGTAAGACTGTTACACATCTCCATTTATGGAGCTCACTGGGATGTCGTGCAGTTTTAGACCGGCTTTGGAAGAGGCACGTGCTTTCTGAATGAAAAGGCAGCTGCCAGGTATTGCACAGGTACAATGGAAATTGTAGATTAATGAGCTCACTCTAACTGACACAAGTTTTCCACATTTCAAGCATAATTCTCCAATTGTCACAGAAATCGCTGGAATGATCCAATGAATTAGAATAGAATTCTACCAAAGTAAGAAAAATAATAATGGCTTCACATAGTTTGTTGGCCCAGATTCCGATATTACTCCAGGTTGTTAATACAATTTCTGCTGATGTAGCGAACGCGTCTGCGCCATTGTGTTGTTTCCTGCCCCACATACTGACTGACTGTACTGAAACCGGCAGACTGCTAACGTTCAATCACCTGGCTGCAGGAATATAGGCACATTTACCAAACAAATCAATAATATAGAAATGTATTTCAACTCCCGTCAACGCTTACAATTCGATTTGTGTTTTACCTACAAAGTCGACGATTTAACGTAACCAGATATTTGACTCCACCCTTCAGCTCCTCCCTGAATTTTCTCTGTGACAGAGTGTAGATACACGTGTTGGTGCAGGTACAGAGAAACTGCAACATGAACCCAAACTGTTGCAGGATATACGTCGGGGTATTCAAATATCTGTCTGTGTAAAAGTAATTCTGAACTTGCCAGTACATAGTGTATGCAATATAGGGGATCCACAACAATATGAAATTGGCGGAGAGAGCGAACAACAATATTATTGACTTTTTCCGGTTCTCTAACTCCGGATCATTCTTTTTCTCGCTGCTGTTCCTGAGCCCCCGGCGAACTCTGTTTGCCGCGATAATATGACTGACTGTTAAAGCATTGAAAAGCAGAATCAAGCCGATCGCCAACGAAGGTGTAGTGATGATGTGAAACAATTGGAATGCTTTCCATATTGGTAAATAAATGTATTCCGCTTTCAAAATGCATCGCCAAGGTACGTTATCAATGATAATGTAAGGTTCTACCGCGAAGTAGAATGGAACACACTTCGCACAGCTTCCTAAAACCACAATTACAATCACAATAGTCGCGGTCCTCTCGGTGCAGTATTGTTCCCGCAGCTCTTGACTGCAGATTGCAATACAGCGATCGAACGTGAAAGCCACTGTGAGCCAAACAGAACAGTCCATGGTTGTGATCCTCAGGACATGCGTCACGGCGCAAACCGGTGTGATGAGCAACGGAAAGTCATAACCATAAATATTATTAATCTCAGAGATTATAACAGCAATAATGACACCCAGTAAATCAGCTGCTGCCATTCCCACCAGGTAACGGCAGATGCATTTAGAGAGTCCGCAGTTTCCCAGACACAGGATCACAATCGCCACTAAATTAACTGCAACGGAGCAAAGGAAAGTTAGTTTCATGCGCAGAAACCCGGATCATTTTTACTTGATATACAAGCATAGAAATGTGCTGAATCGGATTGAGTGAACGTCTGATCCCTTTGCGGGGTCAGGCAGGCTTCGATTCGGAGACTGGAGGTATTATTCGTACGGGTTCAGTCACTGTCCTTCGATCGGATGGTAACGACGGCCCGAGTAACAGTCGATCCGCAACTTTACAGCTGAAAGCAGGGTTTCCAGTGGGCGTCTTACCGACCCGCTCTCAGGACAGACCCATCATTGTAGCTGAGAATGCTGCATGTTTTTAATATATTGCGGGAATAAAATTGAATCAGTGAGACTCTTTCCTCGGAGATAATATTTTGGATTGGATGAACGGCATCCACATGCACGTTTCCATGTAGAGGTGGCAAATGAACTTGGATCTTGTACATTGCGACGGAGGCGCAACATAAAGGTTTTTACTCCTTCATGTTATGAGGTGGATGTAAGAAATAAAATAAAATACATCTAATCTTATCTAAATTAAAACCAGCCAGGAAAGGAGGACACTCTAAAAGTGAAGAGCTTTCAAAGCTATTGTGACAATTAGAGAGACAATTAGACAAATAAATAGAGAAAAGAAAACTTCTGTTGCATTAAGACGGAGAGGGGAACAAACTGGGTATTCCCGAAAAACCGGGGAGCCCGTGGAGAGAGCTGCTGCAGCGATGCTAAAGATTTTGATTTCATTTTCGTAAACTTTAAAATTTCTACATTGATGAGGAGTCAGATTTAGAACAAGACGTGATGGTAAAGCTGGAAGGTCGAGAGAGGTAAAATGCTAGAACAGAATAATATACAGACAAAATGATCGGACGTGGGAAACGAGTAACAATTCCAGAGAAAAATAAACGCATACAATAAGATATGTACTTAAATCCGACCAAGCTTACCACATTCATCAAATGAAGCACCATCTGTAAGAAGTGTTCAAACAACAAATCACATTCATGCAGTAGCAGTCAATTTCAGTTACTTACTAGGGATACCAATCGCTGCTAGTACAGGATAGTAAATATTCGCGACGTAGTAAATTGCTGGATAGCCCATTTTCTGTCTGAATTTGTTATCAGTTGAAAGTAGTCCAACTGCGAATATCTGCTGTGGTTTGCTTTGCAAACTCTTATACAGGAGAGGAAAGTGCCCTCTGGCAATTAATCATACCACGTGGTTAGTCACATCAGAGACAGTCCACTAAACAAACACTTCAGGTAAACCATTTATATGAATTGCGTCATCGTGCAATGAAAATCTCTCCCTCGAAAGTATCAAAAAATAACAATTATGTTTAATTTTGTTGATTCACTCTTTTAAACAAGAACGTTGTACTTTCTTTCTCTATGGCACAGAGTTTGTGCCTTTCACATAAAATAATCCTTCGTCGCAATATGTATACAACGTGGGCTATCACCCTCAAATAATAATCAACAGTAACAATAGGCGAAGGGCATTAAGATTCTAAGGTTAAGGAAGGACATTCAGTTTGATTGTCCAATTCAATAATCTTTTCTTGTAAGGGGAACATTCACACCTCCTGCTTGCTTTCCATTTGGTTTGGTGCCACAACAGTGGTCAATCTCACGGAGAAATAATTTAGTAAACGATTAGATTAGTTATGCATCTCGAAGTCCACATCCACATCTAAACATACGGGCACAGCTGGCTCATTTGTGATTAATGTAAGGAGCGTGTTTCACAAAACTATCTGTAAAAATAGATACACTCAATACCATTTTTTTTTCAATAGAACTGCACTGTTTATCATGAAGGACTCGTATTTCTCCCACTAACTTATCGATTCATTTCCTCTCTCTGCAATGACATTTTGTGTTATTTCTTGCAGGTGCGTTATTTTCATACATTGCGCGCTAATTTTTTTCTTTTACTATGTTGCAAATTTTACACGTCTCTGTGTGTCCATTATGGGAAGACATGAGAGCTGTAATTTATCCATAGGTGATGCAGTCTCCATATTTTTCTTACTGAATTTAAGAATCGTTGTATTTAATTCGCATGAGTTGTTATAGGCGACATAAAATAACAATAACTTATACCTCACGCTACCCTGTGTGTGGGAAGTCCCATGGCTTCATTATATCTGTAATACATCATTTCGGACAATTTTTGTAGTTTCCAGTCCCATGTTATAGAAAAACATAGCCGTAGGACATTACAGCACAGAAATAGACCCTTTGGCCCTTCTTGGTTGTTGCCGAACCATTTTTCTGCCTAGTCCCACTGACCTGCACCTGGACCGTCACCCTCCATGCACCTCTCATCCATGTACCTGTCCAGGTTTTCCTTAAATGTTAAAAGTGAGCCCGCATTTACCACTTCATCTGTCAGCTCATTCCACACTCCCACCATTCTCTGTGTGAAGAAGCCCCCCCCAATGTTCCCTTTAAACTTTTCCCCCTTCACCCTTAACCCATTTCCAGTGTTTCTTTTTTCTCCCCTAGCCTCATTGGAAAACGCCTGCTTGCATTCACTCGATCTATACCCATCATAATTTTATATACCTCTATCAAATATCCCCTCATTCTTCTACGCTCCAGGGAATAAAGTCCGAACCTATTCAACCTTTTTCTGTAACTCAGTTTGTCAAGTCCCGGCAACATCCTTGCAATCCTTCTCTGCACTCCTTCAACCTTATTAATATGCTTCTTGTAATTTGGTGACCGAAACTGCACATAATATTCCAAATTCGGCCTCACCAATGCCTTATACAACCATAACATTGCAATTCTTATACTTAATACTTTGTTTCATAAAGGCCAATATACCAAAAGCTCTCCTTACGACCCTATCTACCTGTGTCGCCACTTTTAGGGTGTTTTGTATATGTATTCCCAGATCTCTCTGTTCCACTGCACTCCTCAGTGCCCGATCATTTACCTTGTATGTTCTACCTTGGTTTGTCCTTCCAAAGTGCAATACGTCACGGTAGTCTGTATTAAACTCCATTTGCCATTTTTCAGCTGTTCCAAATCCCTCTGCAAGCTTTGAACACCTTTTCCACTGTCCACTACACCTCCTATCTTTGTATCATCAGCAGATTTGCTGATCCAACTTACCACGTTATCATCCAAATCATTGATATAGATGACAAATAACAATGGACCCAGCACTGATCCCTCTTGTACACCACTAGTCACAGGCCTCCACTCAGAGAAGCAATCCTCCACTACCACTCTCTAGCTTCTTCCATTGAGCCAATGTCCAATCCAATTTACCACCTCTCCATGTATACGGAGGGACTGATTCTTTCTAACTAAACTTCCATGCAAACATGAGGAAATCTGCAGATGCTGGAATTTGAAGCAACACACATAAAGGTTGCTGGTGAACGCAGCAGGCCAGGAAGCATCTATAGGAAGAGGTACAGTCGACGTTTCGGGCCGAGTTTCGTTTAGTTAGGATGGGAAACTGGGGCAAACAACAAAACATTGGCGATATCATTTCTACGTTGTTAGAACTTTATTAAAGGAAGGATTCGAGAGCTTTAATGAGGGTGCAGAGAGTATTTACTAAGGTGATTTCTAGACTTGAGTGTATGCCCTTTGAAGGTAAGTTATCCGAGATGGAACATTTCTTTTGGAGCAAAGGAGTATGAGGTCTGAATTGCTAGAATTATTCAAGATGACGACAGGCGTGGATAGAAGTGTACCCAGATACTTTTCCCATTGCGGAAATGTTCATTATAAGAGGGGTTTATTTTAAGGTGATTGGAAGTAAGTATAAGGTTGGGCGTCAGAAGAAAGTAGTTTATACAGAGTGGTGGGTGCATGGAACATCCGCTAGGAGCAGTTGTAAAACTCTCTACATGCAAATAGATAGCAGCAGGATGGATGTGTATGTAGGAGTGTTCCGTTACTGTACTGTAATGATTATTCTAAGTTTTTTTTTTTTCAGTTGTTTCCTAAATTTCTGAATGAAGGAAAATAGGAGCATTTGTGTTGTCTTTCCGGCATTACTTTTAAATCTAGTGTTTTAGTTTCAAACTCGGATACGAGTTTACTCAATTCAGAGAGAATTGACCATTGGAGAAATTAATGATTAGTGTTCGTATAAATAGGGAATTTAGATGTGGTATTTTGTGAGACAGATCGGTATAATTCGGGAGCAATCTGAAAAGAATCCTTTCCACACTGCGTTTCTATAGAATGTTAAAATATGTTGCACAAGATTTCTAGTACACTGATTTTGAATTTCGAGTTGATACAGAAAATTGCTTTCTGTAAGGATTGTGTTTGTCTTCTAAAATGCTAATTAGCAGACAAGATTCTTGTTAATGTGCTTAAGTATGCTGAATTACTGCCCAGACACCTAGTTATAATAAAATAATAGAATTCATAAAATGTAATTGCTGACGTTAGTTATGCAAGTCTGTTTAGAGTTTCAGAGATGCAGAGACGATGAGATTCCAGCCACAGAATGCGAGCTCTTTTTACTTTCCACTCTGTATTTTTTTTAAATTTCATAAACTACTCTAAACTTGATTCCATCCTGATAGCTTTCAAAAACAAAAGAGATAAAAGCAGGATATTAAAATGGCTGTTCGGAATCAATTTGGACAATTTACGTTTTTTTTTGCTGCTGAGGAAAGTGTCCGTGATACCACACGTTCTGAAAATCTTGCATTTCGCGTCCCACCGGGAGGTGACGCCCACATCCGCTGTCGAGACACATCTGTGAATAACCTTTTATATGTAGGGCAACTGCGCAGAAATCACACGGAACCGATCAGATCCTTCGCCTCACTTCGAATTGTCAGAGACGCAGAGTAGATCAAGGGGATCAGTATGAATATTCGGTAAATCCAGACAGCGTCACGGTGGGGAGCGGAGAGATTTTTATTTCACTCACCATCCATTGTTTAATCCCGTAAAACAAACAGCATCTTCTCACATCACAACAGCTTCCAATTTCTGACAGTAACACCACTTTTACAATCAACCATAATAAACACAATCGAATTACCTGGTCATAGCTTTGGTCAAACTTAAACAAGGTATTGGTTGCATCTTACTCATAATTCAGACACACAGCACCCGATCTCCCCGTAAAACCTACTTTGCGATTTTTAAATTTTTTTTTTTTTGTGGTCGTTGGTAAGATCGGAGATGTTACATGAGTATTGGAAATGGCAGATGGTCGACACTGAACACTGTGTTCTTCCATTGACCACTTATCCTCCACAATAAAACATCTTTAACATTCTTCTATGTTCAGCTAATTCAGCCGAACATATTTTATCCCCTGTTTTTAATTCCAGGATGATGGCAAACCTCTCAACTGACCTCCAAAAGTTAAATTATGATTGTTTTGGTTATCATTATCTGTTATTCCTGTTGACTAATGTATTCCGGACTATGATCAATGTAAATGATTAGCAGACTTACTGAGGTGAGATGACATTAGAAATGCTGCTCCGGCGGACAAAGCAATGCTTCCCCTCACAATCACGCATCCCAAATTAATGTTTTCAGTTTGGAAACGGGAGAAGCAGTGATTCATTTTTCTCATCGATATTGATCCATCTGCGAATTACCCGGCACCAGATAAATGATGCTTGTCGGAAATCTTCGTCCCGTTTTGTCGGCAACTCAATTTCGCAGCTTTACTTGGATAAGCTTTTACCACTTCGTGAGCAAGGTATTCAGTTAGATCTCCATCAAAGACTAAGACACCTATGTAGTCACATTAGAGACAGTGCTCTGAACAAACACTAGGTAAACAATGGATATCAGTCGTGTTACTGCCCGCATAGCAATGGGGCTATTTACTCAGCGCTGAGGATCTGTTTCACGAGCACCAGAGCGTGTCCCCACACCGAAGGGCCTGCATGCTCTGTGTGTAAGGGTCAGACCTCCTCCCCATCCTCTGTAGTTCAGCCGAGTCCGAAAAACGTTCAGCTTCCGTGTGTCGTCAGCGAGGAGGCTGCTGGAGAGGCTATGTACTGGCTGCGAGCGAGTTACACATTCATCTGTCCTTTTCCCAAAACTGCTAGCCAGTTTGATGCTGAAAGTGACAGCGACAAGGACCAGCGACAACATTACCACACTAGAGGCGTCACAACGACCATTTTAATATAACAGTGAGGGATCTGCCCCCGGTGCAGGTCGATGCCCAATGAAGTCCGTACCGAAACTATCTATACTGCCTACTTCCACCGGCCTGCACCGGGGCCATGGCCCTCGATGTTGTACATTCTTTCTGACACAGAGGTTGCACATTTCAAATGAAATTTCTATATTTCCGTATTTTTTAAAACGTGCGCTGTTACCCTCAAACAATTAACAGTAGGCGCAAAATGTTGAGAATGTTTGAAGTTATGGAAAGGCATGTAGTTTGGCTTTTAAATGCGAGAATCTTTTTCCTGGAAGGGGAACGTTCACAGCTCATTATTTTCACGGATCTTTGGTTTGCTCCCACGATAGTGGCCAATATGGATGAGAAATAACTTAGCAAAAGATCGATATAGTTATATTACTCGAAGGACATCATCACTTCTGCACGATCACCTGTGATTAATGTAAGAAGTTGGTTGCTTGAAACTACTGAAATAAATGGACAGATTAAAAACAGAGTTTTCCGGCATAGAAATGCACTCTGGTTTCTGCCACTGACACACTAGTCCATCTCCATTCTCACCATTGACATT
Organism: Mobula birostris; assembly: GCF_030028105.1. Lineage (NCBI taxonomy): Eukaryota > Metazoa > Chordata > Chondrichthyes > Myliobatiformes > Myliobatidae > Mobula > Mobula birostris. The sequence continues at coordinate 59,003,107 of NC_092389.1, read as the reverse complement.
TTGTGTCATTTCATGCCTATTGCATTAGTTTCATCCATTGTTCACTGTTTGTTTTCTCTTTTTTCACAAATTTTACAAGACACGGAAACTAGATTAGATTATGAGAACACTCAGTCCTCTTTTATTGTCATTTAGAAATGCATACATGCATTAAGAAATGATACAATGTTTCTCCGGAGTGATGCCCGGAAATATGTGAAAACTACGATTTAACATGTCAACAAGGGAAGGATTTTCACAGAAAAGTTGGCGAATGTATGAAACGAACTGACAGAACAGGTCGAGATAAGCAAAATTTAAATGACTAACATACATTTGGACAATTACATAGGGGGAACTGGAAGCAGGTATTGCATGAGCGTCGATAGGTCTCTTGGTGAAAAGGACGCGTTGGGCGAAAGTGTTTATGTCAGTCTCTATAAACGCAAGAGTATTTGATTCATGAACAAATGGCAGACCTGACAAACACTAATATTTTCCAACATTTTTTCCGATTTCTGCCAACATTCAATAGCAGTTGCGCGTTATCTACACAACAGACGACTGAATGTAAATATATATTTCATCCACTCTTCAGCTCTTCTCTGAGCGTTACCGACAATAGTCCAAAGATGCACGTGTTGACCCAGAAACTAAACATTTGCAACAAACAAGCGAGCTGTTGTTTGTTATCTACTAAATGATAAAAGGGTTGTTGAAATTGGCTAATAGGGCGAACGACATAATCACTCTAACCCATAACAACTGTTCTGTTGGTGCAGTTTCGTTCCCGCAGCGGTTGTCAACAAACTGCCGGAGAGCAATTGAAAGTGAAACGCGGTGTCAGTCAAGTTAAACTGTCCCTATTTAAAGTGTAAGCGTAAATATGACTGATCAGCTATAAATCAGTGTCACGCCATGGGACAGGTTTCACGGAGAATGTAATGGTCTTTTTGTAGATGCAGTGTTTGGGTTATAGTTAGAGGTAACGGGTGCTTACATGAGACGTCCAAGGACTGGGGGGTGTTTTCGTGCCGTGTGCCTGACACCATGGTGATATGAGCCTTTTGTTCGGCGGGAGATGAAGAGAGAAGACGCCGACACGGAGCCAGGGTCCGACCAAGGCCGTGGATCGAAGGAGAATCAGCGAAGGGGAAACCATGAGCTCGAATTTGTGCACTGTTAGACTGTTTCATTAAAAATCGACCTTTTCTTTATTTGCTTTCTCCTCGTCAACCCTGCAGTCAAATTAAGAATTATAAAGCTAAATCGTTTAATTGTATGCGTTGCACTGTCTGTCATTTCGAGGTAACAAATCACGCAGCGTCCGCAAAATCAGGGGTTTTCGGGGTGGTCTCGCATCTCAATCTCACCAGCTTGGCCGGGCCAGAGATGATCTTCCCTTGACTTATAAGGCCAACAGTATCGAATGGTCACCATTGTGGGGGCTCGTCCGAGATTGATTTCGTTGGATGCTGTGATGCTGCATTGAACCAATGGGTCGTGCGTTTAATTTTGTGCTAAACTATTGTTAAGTAAAGTGATTACGGTACGTGGGTATGGATGCTGCCGGCTTTGAGCGGTGGTGTGAATACACGGCGTTACTGGCATTGAACGCGTACGTATTGCGTGGGATCGATATTCGTACTCCTGATGAACTGTTAATTCGAATTTTAAGTACAGTTAAACTGTAGGGAAAGTTTACATTGTGGGGTGGAGATTTGATAAAATAATGGGCACAGACTTTGTTTTAATTCAGACCGGCGCTCGCATAACGGCAGTGCAACTGCCTGGTTATATTGGGACCCCAGGAGAGAGAGGCAGGGGCGGTGAACTGTCCATACCTTCCGGGAAATGGAGAGTGTAAGAGAGCGGGCCGAATCGCAAGTCGAGTCTCCCGCAGCCCGGGGTGGAGACTTCAAAAACAGGGTGCTCTTGTTTCTGCGCAGCAAGGCGAAGGGATGGTCTGGTTTGAAAAGTCTAATTAGCTTCCCAGCGAGGAGTGCGTTGGGTTAACGCCCCGGTGAATAAACAGAAAAATGCCCAGGTTCAAGGCCCCAGCTATGGTAGACTCCGTCTGTTCTCAGGAACGAAGCACACTGCTAAAGGGGAGGAGGAGTATGAGACTTGGGCGAGGCAGACCTCTCAGTTGTTAGATGAGTGGCGTTGCTCTGATAACGTAAAGCGACAGCGATTGGCTGAAAGTTTAAGCGGGCGGGCTGGTGACCGAGTGAGAGCCATAAAGAATCGCACTGACATTCTGCGGCCTAAATGCAAGCACCGGAAAAGGTGTTTGTTGCGACGGAAAGCCCAGTGGAGCTCATGACGGGGTTTCGGAGCGTGTGTCAGGAGGAGCGGGAGAAGCTTTCTGCCTACATTTCTTTTCGGCTGGAGAGGCAGCTAAATTGATCGCGGCACAGAGGAACCATTCAGACGGTTGAGTTGGATGAGTTAAGAATGGACCAAATAGCGGAAGGCGCCCAGTCCCAGAACTTGGGGGTCTCCGACTGCCGCTTTAGACGCGCGACACACCACCGGCTATCGAGCTGATCAGAGACGTACTGGAGGAGGAGAATGCGGAGGAGGCCCGGGACGCCTCCGTCGGCAGGGTACGGTCCTCGCTAGTGATATCCTTCGTTGAGCTGACCACGGACTGCATGTCGAGTGGAGCGGTAGTGGAGATTGCGGCAGATATGAGAACTGAGATGTCCCGGTTGTTATGAGTGGGTGCGGCCCACTGATAGAGTTGTTAGGGAGACCGATCCTCTGAGGTGTCAGATGAGTCCACATTTCAGCTAGTTTTGGGGAAAAAAACGGGCGTCGAGTTCTCTGTGCCAAAGATGAAAACGACCATCCAGATTGTTATCAGCGAAAGGTGAAAAAGCCAGCATCTGTGATGGTGTGGGGGTGCATCAGTGCCCACGGCATGGGTGAGTTGCATGTATGTGAAGGTACTATTGACTCTGAGGCGTATATTAGGATTTTAGAGAGACATATGTAGCCATCAAGGCGACGTCTCTTCCCGGGAGGCCCATGCTTATTTCAGCAGGACAATGCCAGACCACATTCTGCACGGGCTACAGCAGCATGGCTTTGTGGACACAGAGTGCGTGTGCTTCACTGGCTTGTTGCCAGTCCAGATCTATCTCCTATTGAAAATGTATGGCGCATCATGAAGAGGAGAATCAGACAACGGAGACCCCGGACTGTTGAGCAGCTGAAGTCTTATATCAAGCAAGAATGGACAACATTTCCCAATTGTAAATCTACTACATTTAGTACCCTCAGTTCCAAAACGATTAAAAAGTGTTATTAAAAGGAAAGGTGATGTAACACAGTGGTAAACATGCCTCTGTCCCAACTTCCGTTGAGTGTGTTGCAGCCACCAAATTCTAAATTTGTGTATGTTTATAAAATACAATTAAGTTGCTCAGTAAAACTATTGAAAATATTTTCTATGTACTTTTGTCAGTTAAATAAAGGTTCAAGTGAATTAACATATCACAGACTTTTGTTTTTATTGCATTTTGGAAAATATTCCAACTTTTCTGGAAATGGGGTTTGTATATGTGCGCGCACATCGGCAAATCCCCGTGTATCCCCATATTCGCCAAAACTCCTCGAACCCGCCAACACTCCCAAATACACCGACATGCTCAGCTCTGTGCGCACCCCAAGCCCGTTGACTTTAGCACAAGCACATTAGAATATCCCAGAGCAAGAATGGTTTCAAACACTTCATAAAATAGCTGTCTGAATTATTCATGTATCTATGTCTGTCTGCATCTCTGTGTGTTTATATGCTTCCGCGTGATTGTCAGTCCGTCTTCTTGTGCGTCTGTGTCAGACCAGCTAGCAGACGGCGCTCAGTCTTTGACGAGACAGCGTGGCTGCTGTGAACACCTGGCTAGTGCGGAAGAAACCCTTCAGGACACCAGAGGGATGTGTGTACAATAGTTCGGGGAACTAAATAGCATTGCATTGTTTGTACGGGATACAGCAATATCATGGGTTTAATTCTGAAAAGGGGAGAGCACGGACAGTCTCAGTACATTCAGGAAGTAGATTAGGGAATGAGAGAGTGAACCTGTGAGGACGGTTTGATGACTCCAGGCCTGAACTCGTTGAGTTTAGAAAAAAAATGAAGGAGATATCAGATTGAAACCAATCGAATATTGAATGCACACTGAACACAGTGGAGATCTGGGGAGGGAGATGTGAAAGTGTCGTTGTATTTGTGTGTGTGTGTGTGTTTGTGTGTGTGTGTCTATCTTGTGTCCATGTGCCTGTCCTGTCTGTGTTTGCATTATTGTGTGCTCTTCAAAAAAAATCTCGTAAGCATTCCAACGGTTATCTTTCTTTGAATCTCGCACCAACCGGATTTTCCCAATCCACCTGCACATTGAGATCTCCCATGACTACTGTAATTTTGCCTTTTGTCATGCATTCTCTATCTCCCGTCGTAACTCGTAGACCACATCCCGACTACTGTTCCAGGGCCTGTTTATAACTCCCAACAGGATCCTTTTCAGTTATCTGTCCACAGTAGTTCAACATCTTCACGTCTTATGTAACTTTTTTGTAATAATTTTAATTCTTTTTTTTAACCCCAAGAAAGCCGCACCTCCACTTCTGCCTTCCTGCCTGTCTTTTCGATACAATGTGTATCCTTGGACGTTGAGCTCCCAGCTATAATCTTCCTTCAGCCACGATTCAGTGATGACTGCAACATCATACCTGTCAATCTGTAACTGTGCTACATTTTTTTTTAGCGCTGGAAATGGTTACATCCCGACACGCGGGACAGAAACAAGGTCGCATTGCGTATTCCAGCTAATGCCGGCCGGTTTAGCGAGCAGAGCGGCGGACACCCCCGCTGAAATCCGGAGGAAAACACACAGAGGATGCAGAGGGGGATCACAAAGTAGAGGAAAGAGGACCAGGTCGAGACAACAGAGACTTATGGAGAAGAGGAGTTCGATGGGTAATACCGTTCCGGCTGACCGGAAGTGCACTGAGAGCGGTAAGCGTGAAGGAGTTGAGTGCTTACTGATCTGGTTAACAACAGATGGTGCAATCCGTGTCATTTACGATCGAGGGACGTGTTTGCAGACTGGATATTGAACTTCTTACTGTTGGACTTCGGCCACATTCCACCGTGATACAACACTGGCGGCACGGGAGGTCGTTCCTGCCTGTGGCCATCGAACGTGCAGCTCCTCCCGTGGAGGGTCAGACACCCTGAGCCAATAGACTGGTCCTGGACTTATTTTCCATCTGGCAGAGTTTGCATTTTGTTGTTTGATTGTTTGTGGTTTTTCTATTGCTATATTTATGCTCTATTCTTGGTTGGTGCGGCTGAAACGAAACCAAATTTCTCTCGGGATTAATAAAGTATATCTATCTATGTATCTAAGTTCATCGACCTTATTAGGCATGCTGCGCACAATCAAATATAACATTTCCAGGCCTGTATTCCACCTTTCCGATTTAGTACGCCTTTTATGTTGCGACTCATCCTAGTGCCTGTTATGTTTCTTACCATGAGTGTCTCCTTGCAAGGAATCTCACTACACATTGTCCCTGCCTGTAAACAAACAGCCTCCTCTTCAGCACTATCACTCCGGTTATTACCCCCCACCCCCCGATAAATTAGTTTAACACCACCCAAACCAACCTACCTGCAGGGATATTGGTCAACCATTTTGATTCAGACCTTTTGTACAGGTCAGACTATTCTCAGAAGAGATCCCAACGATACATCAATCTGAGCCCCTGCTCCCTGCATCAGTTCTGGAGAGACAGACACCAGTACCCAGTGGAGTGTGTGCTGGACAGGGTGACGAGTTTCATGTTCTTGCGTGCCACTGTCTGAGAATCTATTCCTGGCCAAACTCATTGATGTGAAAGCACGCCAGTGGTCACCAAATACTTCAGCGATTCTGAACTGGTTGCATCACCGTGTGCAATGGAATCTCTAACGCACTGGATTGCAAAAGGCTGCAGAGGCTTGTAGACTCAGACAGATTCATCCGGCACAACTCTCCCCACCATCAGGGACACCTTCAACAGCTGGTGCCTCAGTTCAGCGGCATCCATTACTAAAGACCTCCAATATCCAGGACATGCCTCACCCGGGGGAGAGGTCCAGGACCCTGAAGAACAATTCTCAAAACATCAGAAACAGCTTCTCCTCCCCACCATCAGATTCATGAACAGTCCACGACCACCCGAACAAAGGCCGAAAACTTCAAAATATATTTATGATCAAAGTATTTATTCAGAGTGCAACTCTATGATTGGCAAACATCAAACACCTAACACGTGAGGAAAGAAGAAATTACAGAAATGACAAAAAGCGATCGAGGAACACATACAATATCAAACATCAAACCAGGAGCGCACCGGGAATCATTTCAGTTCAGCATCGCTCTGCCAGTTTAGATAATCACTTTTTTTCAAAATATTCATTTAATGCTGTAATTTATTGTATTATTTGTCTTTGCGCAGGACCGTTACCGCAAAACAAACAGCGTTCAGTCATGTAAGTGAAATTATTTCAAGTGCTGATTGTTATGTCCCTTCAGATTTTCTTTGCAGTTTTATTTCTCGCCAGTCGATGTCTCTCTTACTTGTAACTTTGCGGCCGTTGTTTACGTCCTGTTGCTTCGTTGCTCAGCAATTGAGCTTCGACATCAGGTCGGCCATTTTATGATCACTTGCATATTTCATTCGCCATTAAGTAGAAACAGCTTATTACGATTCGCAGGAGATGTAATTAACATTCGAGTCCGGCTCTTCTGCGAATACCTAGAAGAACTGACATTTCACTCAGCTCCTTGCGCACTGGAACGCGCTATGAACAATAAACCGGCCATAAAGCTACCACTACGCCTGCTGAAACCCTTATGAAGGGTCTCGGCCCAAAAGGTCAACTGTTCACTCTTTTCCATAGAAACTCCGTGGGCTGCTGAGCTCCACCAGCGTATTCTGTGTTCCTCTGCAAATCTCTCGCAGTTCCTTGCTCTCTTTCCTCTCTTCCATGCACGATTTCGCTCCTCTGCCTCTCACACTCAGACTTCCTTCCATCTGCCTCCCCTCTGCGTCAAACTGCATTCAGCAAAACAAGGCCAGACTGTCCGAAATTCCCAGTTAGAAAAGCACGCTCCATGCGGGCATCCATTCAGGAAACATGTTCCTAGAAAAGGAGGTGTTCGGATGTGTCTGTGTGCACCATTGCTAAAATCAGGAAGAAGAGGAATGCGGTGAAGGAAAGGGAAACCAAAGACCACTGGACAGTGAAAGGGGTAGACAGAGTGGCCGTGTGAGTGGAAACAGAAATGGAGGGGAATAAGTAAAAGTGGGTTAGAGCAATGGCGAGATTTAGAGGGGTGAGAGTGAAGGGAAGGGGAAAGAAAGGGGAATGGGGAATGGAGTTGAAGAGGGAGCAGAGAGTGCGGATTAAGAGAGAAAAAGGAGACAGTGAATGTGAGAGAGAAGGAAGATCATGGTGGGAGACGGAGAACCGAGAGTGGGGAGTAGGAGAGAGAGAAGACAGGGTGAGAGATAAAGGGAGATTGGGGAGCGGGGGAGAGAAGGGAGATTGGGGAGTGGGGGAGAGAAGGGAGACTGGAGAGTGGGGAGGGAGAGAAGGGAGATTGGGGAGTGGGGGAGAGAGAAGGGAGATTCGGAAGTTGGGGAGAGAAGGGAGATTGGGGAATGGTGGAGAGAAGGGAGACCGGGGAGTGGGGGGAGAGAGAGAAGGGAGATTGGGGAGTGGGGGGGAGAAGGGAGATTGGGGAGTGGGGGGAGAAGGGAGATTGGGGAGTGGGGGGAGAGAAGGGAGATTGGGGAGTGGGGGGAGAAGGGAGATTGGGGAGTGGGGGGAGAGAAGGGAGATTAGGGAGTGGTGGAGAGAAGGGAGACCGGGGAGTGGGGGGAGAGAGAGAAGGGAGATTGGGGAGTGGGGGAGAGAGAGAACTGAGATTGGGGAGTGGGGGGGAGAAGGGAGATTGGGGAGTGGGGGGAGAGAAGGGAGATTGGGGAGTGGGGGGAGAAGGGAGATTGGGGAGTGGGGGGAGAGAAGGGAGATTGGGGAGTGGGGGGGAGAGAAGGGAGATTGGGGAATGGGGGGGAGGGAAGTGATATTGGGGAGTGGGGGGGGAGAAGGGAGATTGGGGAGTGGGGGGAGAGAAGGTGGTCGTGAGGGAAAGTGAAGAGCCGATGGGTAATGGGAGAGATGGAATGGGTTAGGCTGTGGGAGGGAAATAACATTCGAGAGAGTATAAGTGGAAAAGAGACAATGCAGGGTGGGGATTGGCACAGAGAATGTAGACTGGGGAGTGGGAGACTGAGAACGGAGATTGGTGAGAGGGAAATGGTAATGGGGAGTGCTAGACAGAAAAGGAAGAGAGCAGGTTGGAGAGAAAGTTAAGGGAGAGAGACGAGGTGGATTCCATAGAGGGAATGCAGGGTTGGTGGGAAGTTGTGAGTGGGAGAGAGAGAATGAAGGGTAGGAACTGTGAGAGAGAGACACCGGAAGCGAGGAGTGGGAAAAGGATACATGAGAATGTGCAATGGGAGAGACAGAAGGAGTGTGGAGAGTGGGAGAAAGATAATTTTTGGTTGGGAGTGAAGAGAGAGAAGAGAGTGTGCTTGGTGGGGCGTAGAGATGGGAGAGAGAATTGTGTGGAAAATTAAAGGGAACGTGGGTTGTTGACAGAGAAGAGTGGAGAGTACAAGACAGAAGGGAGCGAGAGCTGTGGGAAGGCAAACAAGAAGCGTCGGCCTGCGTCACTGAGGAGGGAGAGTCAGGAAAGCGAGAGAAAATTCGGAGAGTGGGTAGTGCTAGGGAGGGAGAAATCTGAGATTGTGTGTGTGAGAGAGATGGGAATAAGGCATTCAGACAGAGGGAAGGGACAATAGGGAGTGGGAGTGAGAAGTGGTTGCAGGTTGTGGGAGAGAGATGGGAGAGTGGGGAGCGCGAGAAAGAGAAGGGAGAGTGGTGGCAAAGATGCTGGAGTCAATTATAAAAGATGAAATTACGACACATCTGGACAGCAGTAACAGGATCGGTCCGAGTCAGCATGGATTTACGAAGGGGAAATCGTACTCGACTAGTCTTCTGGAATTTTTTGAGGATGTAACTATGAAAATGGACAAGGGAGAGCCAGTGGATGTAGTGTGCCTGGAATTTCTGAAAGCCTTTGATAAAGTCCCACATAGGAGATAAGTGGGCAAAATTAGGGCATATAGTATTGGGGGTCGGGTACTGACATGGATAGAAAATTGGTTGGCAGACAGGAAACAAGAGTAGCGATTAATGGCTCCCTTTCGGAATGGCAGGCGGTGACCAGTGGGATACCGCAGCTGTTTACAATATATATTAATGATTTAGATGAGGGAATTAAAAGTAACATTAGCAAATTTCCCGATGACACAAAGCTGGGTGGCAGTGTGAATTGTGAGTAGGATGTTAGGAGAATGCAGGGTGACTTGGACAGGCTGGGTGAGTGGGCAGATGCAGTTTAATGTGGATAAATGTGAGGTTATCCCCTTTGATGGTAAGAACAGGAAGGCAGATTATTGTCTAAATGGAGTCAAGTTAGGAAAAGGGGAAGTACAACGAGATCGAGGTGTTCTTGTACATCAGTCACTGAAAGCAAGCATGCAAGTACAGCAGCCAGTGAAGAAAGCTAATGGCATGCTGGCCTTCATAACAAGAGAAATCGAGTATAAGAGCAAAGAGGTCCTTCTGCAGTTGTACAGGGCCCTGGTGAGACCACACCTAGAGTGCTGTGTGCACTTTTGGTCTCCAAATTTAAGGAAGAACATTCCTGCTATTGAGGAAGTGCAGCGTAGGTTCACAAGGTTAATTCCCGGGATGGCGTGACTGTCATATGTCGAAAGATTCGAGCGACTGTGCTTTTATACTCTGGAATTTAGAAGGCTGAGAGGGGTCTTGTTGAAGCATATATGATTATTAAGGGATTGGACACGCTGGAGGCAGGAAGCATGTTCCCGCTGATGGGTGAGTCCAGAACCAGAGGCCACAGTTTAAGAATAAGGGGTAGGCCATTTAGAACGGAGTTGAGGAAAAACTTTCTCACCCAGAGAGTGGTGGATATATGGAATGCTCTGCCCCAGAAGGCTGTGGAGGCCAAGTCTCTGGATGCTTTCAAGAAAGAACATAGAATATAGAATAGTACAGCACAGTACAGACCCTTCGGCCCACAATGTCGTGCCGATCCTGAAACCCTGCCTCCCATATAAGCCCCCAACTTAAATTCCTCCATATACCTGCCTAGTAGTCTCTTAAACTTCACCAGTGTATCTGCCTCCAACACTGACTCAGGCAGTGCATTCCACGTACCAACCGCTCTCTGAGTAAAACACCTTTCTCTAATATCTCCCTCGAACTTCCCACCCCTTACCTTAAAGCCATGTCCTATTCTATTGAGCCGTGGTGTCCTGGGGAAGAGGCGCTGGCTATCCACTCTATCTATTCGTCTTATTATCTTGTACACCTCTATCATGTCTCCTCTCATCCTCCTTCTCTCCAAAGAGTAAAGCCCTAGCTCCCTTAATCTCTGATCATAATGCATACTTTCTAAACCAGGCAGCATTCTGGTAAGTCTCCTCTGTACCCTTTCCAATGCTTCCAAATCCTTCCTATAGTGAGGTGACCAGAACTGGACACAGTACTCCAAGTGTGGCCTAACCAGAGTTTTATAGAGCTGCATCATTACATCGCGACTCTTAAACTGTATCCATCGACTTATGAAAACTAACGCCCATAAGCTTTCTTAACTACCCTACCCTGTGAGGCAACTTTCAGGGATCTGTGGTCTTGTACCCCGAGATCTCTCTGCTCCTCCACACTACCAAGTATCCTGCCATTTACTTTGTACACTGCCTTGGAATTTGTCCTTCCAAAGTGTACCACCTCACACTTCTCCGGTTTGAACTCCATCTGCCACTTCTCAGCCCACTTCTGCATCCTATCAATGTCTCTCTGCAATCTTCGTCAATCCTCTACACTATCTACAACACCACCAACCTTTGTGTCGTCTGCAAACTTTCCACTCTTCTACCCCCACATCCAGGTCGCTAATAAAAATCACGAAAAGTAGAAGTCCCAGAACAGATCCTTGTGGGACACCACTAGTCACAATCATCTAATCTGAATGTACTCCCTCCACCACCACCACCCTCTGCCTTCTGCAGGCAAGCCAATTCTGAACCCACCTGGTCAAACCTCTCTGGATCCCATGCCTTCTAACTTTCTGAATAAGCTTACCGTGTGGAACCATGTCAAATGCGTTACTAAAATCCATATACATCACATCCACTGCACTACCCTCATCTATATGCCTGCTCACCTCCTCAAAGAACTCTATCAGGCTTGTTAGACACGATCTGCCCTTCACAAAGCCATGCTGACTGTTCTTGATCAGAGCATGATTCTCTAAATACCTATAGATCCTATCTCTAAGAATCTTTTCCAACAGATTTCCCACCAAAGACGTAAGGCTCACTGGTCTATAATTAGCCGGACTATCCCTACTACCTTTTTTGAACAAGGGGACAACATTCGCCTCCCTCGAATACTCCGGTATCATTCCCGTGGACAACGAGGACATAAAGATCCTAGCCAGAGGCTCAGCAATCTCTTCTCTCGCCTCGTGGAGCAGCCTGGGGAATATTCTGCCAGGCCCCTGGGACTTATCCGTCCTAATGTATTTTAACAACTCCAACATCTCCTCTCCCTTAATATCAGCATGCTCCAGAACATCAACCTCGCTCATATTGTCCTCACCATCAGCAAGTTCTCTCTCAATGGTGAATACCGAAAAGAAGTATTCATTGGGGACCTCGCTCACTTCCACAGCCTCCAGGCACATCTTCCCATCTTTATCTCTAATCGGTCCTACCTTCACTCCTGTCATTCTTTTTTTCTTCACATAATTGAAGAATGCCTTGGGGTTTTCCTTTACCCTGCTCTCCAAGGCCTTCTCATGCCCCCTTCTTGCTCTTCTCAGCCACTTCTAGCTCCTCTCTTGCTTCCCTATATTCCTCAATAGACCCATCTGATCCTTGCTTCCTAAACCTCATTCTGCCTGACTGGATATTCCACCTCACTTGTTCTTTCACCCTACCATTCTTTATCTTCCTCACCGGGACAAAATTATCCCTAACATACTGCAAGAGATCTCTAAACATCGATCACATGTCCATAGTAGATTTCTCTGCAAAAACATCATCCCAATACACACCCGCAATTTCTAGCCTTATAGGCTCATAATTTGCGTTTCCCCAATTAAAAAAATTCCTGTCCTCTCTGATTCTCTCCTTTTTCATGATAATGCTAAAGGCCAGGGAACGGTGGTCACTGTTCCCCAGATGCTCACCCACTGAGAGATCTGAGACCTGACCCAGTTCATTACCTAGTACTAAGTCTAGTATGGCATTCCCCCTGGTCGGCCTGTCCACATACTGCGACAGGAATCCGTCCTGGACACACTTAACAAACTCTGCCCCATCTAAACCCTTGTAACTAATCAGGTGCCAATCAATATTAGGGAAGTTAAAGTCACCCATGATAACAACCCTGTTATTTTAGCACCTTTCCGAAATCTGTCTCCCAATCTGCTCCTCTGTATCTCTGCTGCTACCAAGGGGCTATAGAATACCCCCAATAAAGTAACTGCTCCCTTCCTGTTCCTGACTTCCACCCATATTGACTCAAAAGAGGCTCCTGCTACATTACCCACCCTTTCTGTAGCTGTAATAGTATCCCTGACCAGTAATGCCATCCCTACTCACCTTTTTCCGCCCTGTCTATCCCTTTTAAAGCACTGAAATCCAGGAATATTGAGAATCCATTCCTGCCCTGGTGCCAGCCAAGTCTCTGTAATGGCCACTACATCATAATTCCATGTATGTATCGAAGCTCTCAGTTCATCACCTTTGTTCCTGATGCTTCTTGCATTGAGGTACACACATTTCAGCCCTTCTACCTTACTGTCTTTACACCGTTTATTCTGCTTCTCTTTCCTCAAAACCTCTCTGTATGTTAGATCTGGCTTTACTCCATGCACTTCTTTCACTGCTCTATTGCTCTGGGTTCCATCCCCCTCGCAAATTAGTTTAAACCCTCCCGAACCATGCTGGCAAAGCTACCTGCAAGGATATTGCTCCCCCTCGAGTTCAGGTGCAACCTATCCAATCTGTACAGGTCGCACCTTCCCCAGAAGAGATCCCAACGATCTAATAAACTAAAACCCTGCTCCCTGCACCACCTCCTCAGCCACGCATTCAACTGCCATCTCCTCCAATTCTTACCATCATTTTCACGTAGCACTGGCAGCAATCCTGAGAACGCCATCCTTGAGGTCCTGTTCTTCAGCCTTCTGCTTGGTTCCCCAAACTCACACCTTAGGACCTCATCCCTCTCCCTGCCTATGTCGTTGGTTCCAACATGCATCACGGCTACTGGTTGTTTTCCCTCTCGTACCAGGATGTCGTGCACCCGTTCAGAGACATCCCGGACCCTGCCAAAGAGATGGATAGAGCTCTTAAAAATAGCGGAATCAAAATAGAGGACCGAAGGAAGAATGTGGACTGGGAGAGAGAAAAAAGGGTGGAGTGGGAGGAAGGGAAGGGAGAGTGGGGAGTGGAAGAGAGGAGGAAGGGAAGGGAGAGTGGGGAGTGGGAGAGAGGAGGAACGGAAGGGAGAGTGGGGAGTGGGAGAGAGGAGGAAGGGAAGGGAGAGTGGGGAGTGGGAGAGAGGAGGAAGGGAAGGGAGAGTGGGGAGTGGGAGAGAGGAGGAAGGGAAGGGAGAGTGGGGAGATGGAGAGAGGAAGAAGGGAGGGGAGAGTGGGGAGTGGGAGAGAGGAGGAAGGGAAGGGAGAGTGGGGAGTGGGAGAGAGGAGGAAGGGAAGGGAGAGTGGGGAGTGGGAGAGAGGAGGAAGGGAAGGGAGAGTGGGGAGTGGGAGAGAGGAGGAAGGGAAGGGAGAGTGGGGAGTGGGAGAGAGGAGGAAGGGAAGGGAGAGTGGGGAGTGGGAGAGAGGAGGAAGGGAAGGGAGAGTGGGGAGTGGGAGAGAGGAGGAAGGGAAGGGAGAGCAGGGAGCGGGGGAGAGGAGGAAGGGAAGGGAGAGCGGGGAGTGGGAGAGAGGAGAAAGGGTGGGGAGCGTGGGGATTGGGAGAGAAGAGGAAGCGAAGGGAGAGTGGGGAGTGGGAGAGAGGAGGAAAGGAAGGGAGAGTGAGGAGTGGGAGAGAGGGGGAAGGGAAGGGAGAGTGGGGAGTGGGAGAGAGGAGGAAGGGAAGGGAGAGCGGAGAGTGGGAGAGAGGAGGAAGTGAAGGGAGAGCGGTGAGTGGGAGAGAGGAGGAAGGGAAGGGAGAGCGGGGAGTGGGAGAGATGAGGAAGGGAAGGGAGAGTGGGGAGTGGGAGAGAGGAGGAAGGGTAGAGAGTGTTAGAGAGAGATGGGAGATTAAGTAGCCGGAGAGAAGATGAGGGAGAGTGGGAAACGTATGAGAAATCGGGCAGTGTGTAGCGAGAGTGAAAAGCGAGTGCGGGCAGTGGGAGACGGAGACCAAGGAGAGTGGAGAGTGGGAAAGCGGGGATTGGGTGCAGTGAACAAAGAGAAAGAAAGGTGTCTGAGGAGAAGGAAAGAGAGAGGGAGAATGGGGGCGGTGGGCAGTGGGGAGAGGGTGGGCAGCGTGGGGAGTTGGAGACACGGAGAAGGGGCGGTGTGGAATGATAGAGAAAGAAGGGGGAGCGGGTAATGTGAGACAGCGAAGGGGTGGAAAGTGTCAGAGAGAGGAAAAGGAGAGTATAGAGCGGAAGAGGGAACAGTAAGGGCAAGGAGTGGGAGAGAGGGAAGGGAGAGTGGGGAGTGTGTGTGAGAGAAGGAATCGTGTGCGGTGGGAGAGAAAGAAGGGAGAGTGAGAAGTGAGATAGGAGAGGGAGAGTGCGTAGTCGGAGAGAAGGACGGGTACGGAGTGTGTCGGGGAGTGGGAAAAGACCATAAGACCATAAGACAAAGGAGCAAAAGTAGGCCATTCGTCCCATCGAGTCTGTTCCGCCATTTTATCCCGAGCTGATCCATTCTCCTATTTAGTCCCACTCCCCCGCCTTCTCACCATAACCTTTGATGCTCTGGCTACTCAGATACCTATGAAGTGGGGATTGGGAGAGAGGGAAGGGAGAATGGGGAGTGGGAGAGAGAATGGTGAGTGGGGAGTGGCAGAGAGACAGGTGAGAGTGGGCTTAAGAAAGGCGGGACAGTGGGGACTGGGAGGCAGATTGGGGAGAGCGAGGAGTAGAAGAGAGAAGGGAGTGTGGGGTCCAGGAGAGAGGCGGGCAGCGGGGATTGGGAGAGTGGGTTTGTGAGGCAGAGAAGGGAGAGTCCGGTGCGAGACAGATGAGACGGAGTAGTAAAAGAAAGAAGGAAGTGTAGTGAAGAGAGAGAAAGGAAAGTGGAGACTGCAAGAGGGAGAAGACAGAGCGGGGAGATGAAGAGAGAGAAGCAGGAATCGGGAATAGGTGAGGAAGAAGGGACGGTGTGGTGTGGAAGAGAGATTCCGGGGAGAGTCGAGTACAAGAGTTTCACTCCACTTTTCAAGAGCGCGAGAGGCAGAAGAAAGTATACTGAAGGCCGGTCGGTCTGACCTCAATGGATAGGATTGTGTGAGAGTCGATTATTAAGGATGACGTCTCATGGTACTTTGGGCAAATGATTAAAAGGGCCGTAGTCAGCATGGTTTGCAGCCAAATCTGTAGGATTTAATTGAAGAAATAACAAGTGGGATAGACAAATGACAATCGGTTGATGTTGTGTACTTTGAATTTCAGAAGCCCTTTGAAAAGGTGGCACACACGAGGCTGCTTAACAAGCTACCAGCCCATAACATCACAGAAAAGAGTCCAGCACAGATAAAGCAGTGGCTGATTGCCAGGAGGCAACAAGTGTGAATGGAGGCAACATTTTCTGTCTGGCTGCAGATGTCCAGTGGTGTTCCACAGGGGTCTGTGTTGGGACCGATTATTTTATGCTATATGGCAATGACATGGATGATGTAGTTGATAGCTTTGGTTACAAAGTCTGCAGACGATATGAACCGAGATGGAGGGGAAACGGGTAGAGTGGGAGAGAGGGAAGGGAGCGTGGGGAGTGTAGGAGAGAAGGAAGGGTAGAGGGTGAGGGAGCGAGTTGGGAAATAAAGCAGTAGGAGGAAAAAGAGGGAGAGTGGAAAAAATGAGAGAAATCTGACTGAGTGTGTGAGACAGAATGTGGTGTGTTGGCGGTGGGAGAAAAGGAGTAAGGAAGTGGGGAGTGGGAGAATGACAAGGAAGAGTGGGCATTGGGTACAAAGAACTGAGAGCTAGAGAATGAGGTGGAGGAGTAGGAAAGAGAGAAGGAGTGTGGGTGGCTGGGCAGTGGGAGAGAAGGAAGGCAGCGTGGGGAGTGGAAGACACGGAGAAGCAGCAGAGTGGAATGACAGAGAATGGTGAGAATTTGTCTTTGTCCCCCTTTTTCTTTCTCTTTCTTTCCTCACTTCTCACTCCTTGTTCCCCTCAGCCTCTTCCAAACCCCTTGCCAGGATCTCCACTCTGCTCCACTGTCCTCTCTCTCTCTGTTCCTTTCTATCTCCCTCTCTCTCTCTCTGTCTCTCTCTCTCCCTTTCTCCCTCTCCCTCCCTCCCTCTCTGTCTCTCTCTCTCTCCCTCTCTCTCTGTCTCGCTCTCTCTCCATCTCTCTCTCTGTCTCTGTCTCTCTGTCTCTCTCTCTCTCTCTCTCTGTCTCTCCCTCTCTCTCTGTCTCTCTGTCTCTCTCCCCTTCTCTCTCTGTCTCTCTCTCTGTCCCTTTCTCCCTCTCTCTCTATACAGATACATTTCCTCATTTTCTCTATCTCCTCTCTTTTCCTCATCCGTTCTCTTTCACACTCTCCCACTCTTTCTCCACACATTCTTCCCTACACAGTAACTGCCCTGCATCTTTCCCTTATTGTCTCTTACTCCATTATGCCCAACCTTTCGCTTGCCTCTTGCTTTTTCCCCAAATCCCCCTTTCCTGTAGCTTGCTGTCTCCACCACCCACCCGTCCAAACCAGCACCGCTCCCCGACCCTGCACCGTGATGACTGTTTCACAAGCTCAGTGGATTACAGATGTCGTATAATTTCTCGTTGGTTGGAAAGACTCGATGTTCTCTCAGGAAGATAAAGACTTGTGGTTTCAGGGAGAGGCCTGTTTGTTTCCGTTTAGTGTGCGACAGAACAGGTGGTAGAGTGGTGTGGAGAAGAGGGGGAAGAGAGAGGGTAGGGGAGGTGGAAAGAGAGGAGGAAGGAGAGGGGGAAGAGAGAGAGAGGGAGAGAGGAGAGGAGAGGAGAGGTGAGTGTAAATTGGGACATTTGCTTTCAATGAATCAAGGCACAGTGATACATTTTGATTCGCATCCCGTCCATAAAGATCAATTCATCACCTCGAGACTGGGAGTGCGGGGTCGTGAAATGTAGGGGGACAATTAATTAAATTAACGAACCATACAGTCGAAATAATCACAACACTGCATTAGGTAGATTGTGAAGTTAGCTGTCCATCTCTCTGGAAGTCAGAATATTCGACGTGAGTGGGGTCTTTGATAATATGCACTGTTTTATTGAGGCAGAGAGATGGGTAAACAGTGTACATGGTTTGCATGATGTACTGAACTTGTTCACAACTCTCTGCAGCGTTTCCGGTGCTTGGCAGTGCTGTTGCCTTAACCACACGACTAGTTTCCGCACAGGATGTATTCTGTAAAAACAGACGATGCTTGTCCCGGAGCTGCTGATTCTCTTCAGTGTCTCGAAGAAGCAGAGATGCCGCAGAGCTTTGTTAACGATGGTGTCCCTGTGGCTGGACAAGGAGAGGCTGTTAGTGGTATTCACCCTCAGGAAATTGGAGCTGTCCACCCTCTCATCCTCTACCGTTGATATAAACAGGAATGTGTGCATCGCCCCGGCTGATTTCCTGTTGTCAGTCACCAGCTCTATTGTAATGGTGAAATGGAGGGGTGGGGAGTGTTGTTGACTCGATACCAGGTCACAAAGCTCTCCAGCTCCTACCCGACACGCGGGTGGAGAAGGCGTATAGGAGTAAATTCCAACCGTGTGCAAATAGCACTGGCTCTGTGAATATGGCTGGAACTGTCCAGACGGACTGAGGGGTCTGTTTATGAGCTTTCTCCGAATTCCGCCCTTCTCTCTCACTTTTCTCACTCTCACCTTCCTCTCTCTATCTCTCTCCGCTTCTCCTCTCTCATCCCAAGCTCTACTATCTCTCCCCATCACTCTCCTCCATTACTCCCGACTCCCTCCCCCTTACACCACTCTCACACTAACCCCTCACCCTCTGCTTACTCCCTACCTTCCTGAATCCTGCATCACTCAGATGAAACATACTTTTTCCCGCGCCCTCCTCATCCAGCCAAAAAGCTTTATCCAGGACATGGATTGAGTCAACTTCCAGTGACTGTGATTTACTGTCAGACCCTCAACGGAGAGGGAGAGAGACGGCATTGGGAAGAGGGAGAAACACAGTTGAGGGAGTCGGGGAGGGGGGAGGGGGAGGGAGGAGGGAGGAGGGAGACTGGGGGTTGACGAGATGTGGGGAGAGATAAGAGTGTAGAAGGAGGAGAGCTAGAATGGGTAAAGAGCTTGGGGGAAGTTGAGAAGTAGGAGGTAGTGGGGAAACTGGAGAAACAGGGCTGAGTGGAACCAGACTGGAGAGAAAATTCACTCTCACCCTCTCCCTCTCATCATTCCTCCCCCCCTCTCCTCCCTCTCCCCCCCCCGTGACTCACTCACTCTCTCTCTCTCTCTCTCTCTCTCTCTCTCTCTCTCTCTCTCTCTCTCTCTCTCTCATTGTACTATAAAGACAGATGGAAGAAAGGAGGAGGACAATCGGCAGGAGAGATGCAGGGTGGAGGGACAGATATGTACTCTGAGGATAACGAGGCAAATGCCGAGATACAATCAATTAATGACTCTGCCAGTTTCACTTGCCCTTCTCCATCTCCGTCTACCCTCGGCCCAACTCTTTCCCTCTCTCCACCGCCGTCTACCCTCGGTCCAACTCTTTCCCCTCTCCATCTCCGTCTACCCTCGGTCCAACTCTTTCCCCTCTCCATCTCCGTCTACCCTCGGTCCAACTCTTTCCCCCCTCTCCATCTCCGTCTACCCTCGGTCCAACTCTTTCTCCCTCTCCATCTCCGTCTACCCTCGGCCCAACTCTTTCCCCCTCTCCATCACCGTCTACCCTCGGTTCAACTCTTTCTCCCTCTCCATCTTCGTCTACCCTCGGTCCAACTCATTCCCCCTCCCGGTCTCCGTTTACCCTCAGTCCAACTCTTTCCCCCCTCCATCTCCGTCTACCCTCGGTCCAACTCTCTCTCCCCTCTCCATCTCCATCTACCCTCGGTCCAACTCTTTCCCTTCTCCATCTCCGTCTACCCTCGGTCCAACTCTTTCCCCCTCTCCATCTCCATCTACTCTCGGTCCAACTCTTTCCCCCTCTCCATCTCCGTCTACACTCGGTCCATCTCTTTCCCCCATCTCCATCTACCCTCGGTCCAACTCTCTCCCCCTCTCCATCTCCGTCTACCCTGGGCCCAACTCTTTCCCCCAGTCCGTCTCCATCTACCCTCAGTCCAACTCTTTCCTCTTTCCCCTCTCTCGGTGTCCGAAGGACAGATGTGACAGTGTTGAGGAGAGAAAGGGAGTAAAGGAGAGGGATGTTAAGGTACAAAGGGTAGAATATAGGGGGAAGAACGGGAGAGTGCGGGCAAGTAGGTTGAAGACGGTGAGAGTGGATGTGCGAGGCGGACGAAGGGCGAGTGGGTGCAGTGAGAAAGGGTGAAGAGAGGCACCTAGGGAAGGAGGAGGGAAGGTGGGGGGGAAGAAAGTGAGCAGCGATAGAGGGTGGGGAGGCAGTGACAAAGAACAATTTTAAGAGAAACTTTGGCAAACGAGAGAAGGAGAGGAGGAGATTGGAAGAGGGATGGGATAGAGAGGGAGGGAAGGAAAGACAGAGAAAGGAAAGGTGGACTAGAGTGGAGGTGGAAGAGATGGAGAGGGCTGGGGCAGAGGAGAGTGTACGAGTGATTGCGAGACTAATAGAGGGGAGAGGATTGTGTGTTTGTATGAGAGAGATAGAGATAAAGGGGGAGAGAGATTGCAATGAACAGTTGGGATGTACAGAGGGAGTGAGAGCACGTGGGAGGGATGGGTAAAAATGGAGGAAAGGAGAGAGGTGCAGGAAATGGGAATAGAAATGGGTAGAGGGGAGGCGGTGTAACGGAGAATAACGCACACAAAATGCTGGAGGAACTCAGCAGGTCAGGCAACATCTATGGA
The DNA here is from genome assembly GCF_030028105.1 of Mobula birostris. Classification (NCBI taxonomy): domain Eukaryota; kingdom Metazoa; phylum Chordata; class Chondrichthyes; order Myliobatiformes; family Myliobatidae; genus Mobula; species Mobula birostris. The sequence continues at coordinate 58,982,730 of NC_092389.1, read as the reverse complement.
AAATAATAAAGAGTGGACTTGTCAGACCAAGACCCCTCTTCAGCATCGAGATCAGCAAGATGACAAGATTCGATCAGTGGGGAGTAGGAACTTTCCAAGGATGCTGCAGGATAGTTTGTAAGATCACAGCAAGTGAAAAGTACAATATATAATGAAAAACACAATCCCAAGTCTAAAACAACGAGTGGAAGTATTGAGGCTGGGAGAGAGTCAATTAAGAGAGAGGGGAGAGAAAGAGATAAGGAAGAGTGTGGAGTGGGGGAAAGGGGATTTATATTCTTGTTTGGGAAAGAGAAAGCACTGTTGGGAGAAGCACGAATGGAGTTTGGTAGAGAGAGATGGGAGAGGGGTGTGTGAGACACAGAAGGGAAAGTAGGGGAGGGAGATAGGAGCGGGTAACAGAGGACCGAAGGAAGAGTGTGGACTGGAAGAGAGAAAAGGGGTAGAGTGAGAGAAAGGGAAGGGAGAGTGGGGAGAAAGGAAGAGGAGAGAGCGTGAATAAGAGATGGGAGATGAACAAGGACTAGAAAAAATGACGGAGAGTGGGAAAAGTGAGAGAAAACGGACAGTGTGCACGTGAGAAAGAAAAGCGAGTGCGGGCAGTGGGAGACAGAGAGTAAGGAGAGTGGAGAGTGGGAAAGTGAGGATTGGGAACAGAGAACGGAGAGAGAGAATGAAGTGTGAGGAGAAGGAAAGAGAGAGATAGTGAGGGCGGTGGGCAGTGGGAGAGAGGGAGGGCAGCGTGGGGAGTTGGAGACACAGAGAAGGGGCGGTGTGGAATGATAGAGAAAGAAGGGGGAATGGGTAATGTGAGAGAGGGAAGGGGTGGAGAGTGAGAGAGAGAGGGACCAGTTACAGAGAGAGAAAGTAGAAGATGGAGCAGAAGAGAGCACAGTGAGGCTAGGGAGTGGGAGAGAGAGAAGGTAGAGTCGGGAGGGTGTGAGAGAGAAGGAATCTTTTGCGGTTTGAGAGAAAGAAGGGAGAGTGAGAAGTTAGAGAGAGTGGGGAGTGAATGTGGGGGAGTGTGTATGGGAGAGAAGGAAATGTACGGAGTGCGTCAGTGAGTGGGAATAGTGGGGTTTGGGAAAGTGAGAGTGAGAATGGGGAGTGGGAGAGAGAAAGGTTAGTGGGGAGTGGCAGAGAACGAGGTGAGAGTGGGGAGAAGAAAGACGGGAGATTGGGGCCTAGGAGAGAGATTAGGGAGAGAGGGTAGTAGAAGAGAGAAGGGAGTGTGGGTTCGGGAGAGAAATAGAGAGTGGGTATGTGAGGAAGAGAAGAGAGGGTGCGGTGTGAGAAAGAAGAGACGGCGTAGTAAAGGAGGGGAGGAAGTGTAGGGAGAGAGGGAGAGAGACAGAAGGGTGACTGGGGATGGAAAAAGGGAGAAGACAGAGTGGGGAGATGATGACAGATAAGGAAGAATAGGGAATAGGTGAAGAATAAGAAACATTGTGCTATGGAGCAGAATTCCGGAGAAAGGGGAGTACGGGTTACACTTGAACTACAAGGGGACCAATATCCTTTCAGGGAGGTTTATTAGTGCTATTGGGGAGGCTTTAAACTACATTTGCAGGGGGATAGAAACGAGAGTGCCAGAGCTGACAGTGGAGATGGGGTGAAAATAAGTGATGTTAGAAGTTCAAGCAAAGCCGCGAATAGAAAGGTTGTGAGTGGTGGTAAAAATCTTCTGGGGTGTATATATTTCAATGCTAGGAGTTTGCGGGGTAGGCAGACGAGTTGTGGGTGTGGATTGACACGTGAAATTATGACGTAATAGCAATTACTGAACCTTCGCTACAGGAGGGGCAGGACTGGCAACTTAATATTCCAGGGTTCCAATGTTTCAGATGTGATGGAGGCAGAGGAATGAAAGGTGTGTGGGGGGGGGGGGGGCTGTGGTAGCATTGCTTGTCAGGGAAAACGTTACAGCAGTGCACAGGCAGGACAGATTAGAGGGCTTGTCTACTGAGCACTTATGGGTGGAGCTGAGAAACAGGAAAGGTATGGCCACATTAGTGGGGTTGTATTATAGACCACCCAATAGCCAGCGAGAATTGGAGGAGCAAATTTGCAGAGAGATAGCAAGCAACTGCAGGAAACATAAAGTTGTGATGGTAGGGGATTTTAATTTTCCATATATTGATTGGGACTCCCATACTACTAGGGGTCTAGATGGGTTAGAGTTTGTAAAATGTGTTCAGGAAAGTTTTCTAAATCAATATATAGAGGTACCAACTAGAGGGGATGCAATATTAGATCTCCTATTAGGAAACGAGTTAGGACAAATGACGGAAGTGTGTGCAGGGGAGCACTTTGGTTCCAGTGATCATAACACCATTAGTTTCAACTTGATCATGGATAAAGATAGATCTGGTCCTAGGATTGAGGTTCTGAACTGGAAGAAGGCCAAATTTGAAAAAATGAGAAAGGATCTAAAAAGCGTGGTTGGGACAGGTTGTTCTTTAGCAAGGATGAGATCGGTAAGTGGGAAGCCTTCAGAGGAGAAATTTTGAGAGTGCAGAGCTTGTAAGCTCCTGTCGGGATTAATGGCAAGGTGAATAGGAATAAGGAACCTTGGTTCTCAAGGGATATTGCAACTCTGATAAAGAAGAAGGGAGAGTTGTATGACATGTATAGGAAACACGGTGTAAATAAGGTGCTTGTGAAGTATAAAGAGTGCAAGAAAATACTTAAGAAGGATATCAGGAGGGCTAAAAGATGACGAGAGGTTGCCTTGGCAGTCAAAATCAAGTATAATCCAAAGAGCTTTTACAATTATATTAAGGGTAAAAGGATTGTAATGGATAAAATTGCTCCTGTTGAAGATCAGAGTGGTCGGCTATGTGTGGAACCAAAAGAAATGGGCGCGATCGTAAACGTTTTTTTTTTTGGCGTCTATGTTTACTAGGGAAGCAGGCATAAAGTCTATGGAATTAAGGGAAACAAGTAGTGAGATCATGGAAACTACAGATTGAAAAGGTGAGGTGCTTGCTATGTTGAGGCAAACTAAATTTGATAAATCCCCAGGACCTGACAGGGTATTCCCTCGGACACTGAAGGAGACTAGTATTGAAATTGCAGGGGCCCTGGCAGATATATTTAAAATGTCGGTGTCTACAGGTGAGGTGCCGGAGGATTGGAGAGTGGCTCATGTTGTTCCGTTGTTTAAAAAAGGATCGAAAAGTAATCCGGGAAATCATATCCTGGTAAGTCTAACGTCTGTAGTAGATAAGTTGTTGGAGGGGTACTAAGAGATAGAATCTACAAGCACTTGGACTTATTAGGGAGAGTCAACATGGCTTTGTGCGTGGTAGGTCATGTTTGACCAAACTATTGGAGTTTTTCGAGGAGGTTACCAGGAAAGTGGATGAAGTGAAGGCAGTGGATATTGTCTACATGGAGATCAGTAAGGTCTTTGACAAGGTCCCGCATGTGAGGTTATTTAGGAAAATTCAGTCGCTCGGTATACATGGAGAGGTGGTAAATTGGATTGGACATTGACTCAATGGATCAAGCCAAAGAGTGGTAGTAGAGGATTGCTTCTCAGAGTGGAAGTCTGTGACTAGTGGTGTGCAACAGGGATCAGTGCTGGGTCCATTGTTATTTGTCATCTATATCAATGATTTGGATGATAACGTGGTAAATTGGATCAGCAAATTTGCTGATGATACAAAGATTGGAGGCGTAGTGGACAGTGAGGAAGGTTTTCAGAGCCTGCAGAGGGATTTGGACCAGCTGGAAAAGTGTGCTGAAAGGTGGCAGCTGGAGTTTAATACAGACAATTGTGAGGTATTGCACGTTGGAAGGACAAACCAAGGTAGAACATACAGGGTTAATGGTAAGGCACTGAGGAGTGCAGTGGAACAGAGGGATCTGGGAATACAGATACAAAATTCCCTAAAAGTGGCTTCGCAGGTAGATAGGGTCGTAAAGAGAGCTTTTGCTAAATTCGCCTTTGTTAATCAAAGTACTGAGTATACGAGCTGGAATGTTATGATGAGGTTGTATAAGGCATTGGTGAGGCCGAATCTGGAGTATTGTGCTCAGTTTTGGTCACCAAATTGCAGGAAGTAGAAAATAAGGTTGAAAGAGTGCAGAGAAGGTTTACAAGGATGTTGCCGGGACTTGAGAAACTCAGTTACAGGGAAAGGTTGAATAGGTTAGGACTTTATTCCCCGGAGTGTGGAAGAATGAGGGGAGATTTCATAGAGGTGTATAAAATTATGATGGGTATAGATAGAGTGAATGCAAGCAGCCTTTTTGCGCTGAGGCAAGGGGAGAAAAAAAAAACAGAGGACATGGATTAAGGGTGAAGGGGAAAGTTTAAAGGGAACATTGGCGGGGGCTTCTTCACACAGAGAGTGGTGGGGGTGTGGAATGAGTTGCCAGACGATGTGGTAAATGCGGGTTCTTTTTTAACATTGAAGAATAAATTGGACTGAAACATGGATGGGAGGTGTATGCAGGGATACGGTGCCTGTGCATGTCAGTGGGATCAGGCAGAAAATGGCTCGGCACAGCCAAGAAGGGCCAGCAGGCCTGTTTCTGTGCTGTAGTTTCTCTATGGTTTCTATGTTTTCTAACAGTGTCACTGCACTCTTGAAGAAGTGAGGGAGGCAGAGGAAAGCAAACTAAAGGCCAGTTGGTCTGACCGCAGTGTTTGGGAAGATGTTAGTTTCGATTATTAAGGATGAGGTTTCAGGGTACTTTGGGCAAATGATAAAACGGGCCGTAGTCAGCATGGTTTATTGACAAATCTGTTGAAATTTATTGAAGAAATAACAAGCAGGATACACAAAGGACAATCAGTTGACATTGTGTATTTTGAATTTAAGGCCTTTGAAAAGGTGGCACACGTGCGGCTGCTTAACAAGCTACGAACCCACGATATTACAGAAAAGAGTTTAGCACAGATGAAGCAGTCGCTGATTGACAGGAGGCAGAACGTGTGAAAAAATGGAACCATTTCTGTCTGGCTGCAGATGTCCAGTGATGTTCCACAGGGGTCTGTGATGGGACCGATTATTCTATGCTATATGGCAGTGACTTGGATGATTTATTTGATGGCTTAGTTGCAAAATCTGCAGAGGACATGAACAGAGATGGGGGGAAAGGTAGATCTGAGGAAGTAGAGAGGCTACAGAAGGAGCTAGACAGATTGGGATTGGAAATGGCAAATGGAGTACACTGTCGGGAAGTGTATGGTCATGAAATTTGGAAAAAGAAATGAATGGTTGACAATGTTCAAAACGGAGAGAAAATTATGTAGCCCCCGTGCCTGCCTCAGGGTCGCTCAGCTCGCTGTCGTCTAGGGAAACAGCCCTCGGCCCGGCCAAACTGGGTAATAGTTTGTGTGGATGCTGTGTGATATACTCCAGCCCACCCAAATAACAGACAATACACCAGATACGATTAAGTGATTTACAGTTTATAGATATTACTGGAACTATATAATTAATAGAGAATAAAATATAAAAAGGAAAGTAAAAGGAGCCACGCTTATCAAAGTTCTGTCTATTTGTGCACAAACAGTTGGAGCTCAGGACCCTCCTTCTTCACCCTGCGATCCCTTCGGACCACCTCAAAATGCCGCCTGGGTCAACAATGTTTGTCGACCAGACTCTCCACAAGTGTCCGTCACTGTCTCCTCTCCTCGCCGAACTCCCTGAACCTCGGACTCCTGATCGGGGTCCGACCCCGTTAGCCGACTCACAGCACCTTGTCCATCCTCACTCTCTCTCTTGCGCCTTCTGCCCCAAAACCCAGGCATCACAATAACTTACAGACACACAGAAAGAATAACATCTATCCCAATTGTTCGTAACAGCCTCTTATCAATAACATAATCCACACAATCTGCTAGCGGTAGGACTTTCACAGCAGTTAACATAACAAAGGAGCCATTTCAGTTATAACATAACAAAGAAGCCATTTTAATTAGCCTACGCAGTAACATAAAAGAAGAAACCTCTTACACTCTCCCCCCACCAAATAAAGTCATGTTGTCATGACTTCTAAATAACTCTCCAACCAATCCTACAGACACAAAAACCCATCCAGATACACAGAATGACACTGCTCCCCGAACATTAGACCTTCCGCCTGTCCACGGGCACGACATAGGCCAACATATCTGGGAGCTTCCTGATCCTCCGAGACCTCTGTACACCCTCACCTAAACCCTAACGGCTCGGACACTACTGGGGATACCTCGGGTCTGCTTGCCAACTCCTCTCTCAATCATGCTACCACTACAGCTCTGAGACACCTGTCCCGTGTCCGGGGCCCCGCTTCTTTCCCCCCTTTCTCTTTCTTTCCTCACTTCTCCTTACGCTCTTCCAATCTCCTTCCCACGATCTCCATTCTCCTCCACAGTCCCCTCTCTCTCTCTCCACTCGCCTTTCTCCTTCTCTTTCTCTCTCTCTGTCTCCCCTATCTCTCTTATCTTTCTCTGTCTATACATATACATTTCCTCAATTTCTCTATCTTCTCTCTTTTCCTCATCCGTTCTCTTTCACACTCTCCCACTCTTTCCTCCATTCTTCCCTATACAGTCACTGCCCTGCATCTTTCCCTTATTGTCTCTTACTCCATTATGCCCAACCTTTCGCTGCCTCTCGCCTTCTCCCCAATTCCCCCTTTCTGTAGCTTGCTGTCTCCGCCACCCACCCATCCAAACCAGCACCCTCCCCCACCCCACACCGTGATGACTGTTTCACACGCTCAGTGGATTACAGATGTCGTATAATTTCTCGTTGGTTGGAAAGATTCAATGTTTTCTCAGAAGATAAAGGCTTGTGGATTCACGGAGAGGCCTGTTTGTTTCCGTTTAGTGTGCTACTGAATAGGCAGAGGAAGGGAGAGGAGGAGGGGAGGGGAGGGGAGAGGAGGGGGAGAGGAGGGGAGGGGAGAGGAGAGGAGAGGAAAGGAGAGGAGGGGAGAGGAGGGGAGAGGAGGGGAGGGGAGGGGAGAGGAGGGGAGGGGAGGGGAGTGGAGGGGAGGGGAGGGGAGGGGAGGAGAGGATAAAATGGGACATTTGCTTTCAGTGAATCAAGACACAGTGATAACTTTTGATTCACATCCCCTCCATAAGGATCAATTCATCACCTCGAGACTGGGAGTGCGGTTTCGTAAAATGTAGGGGACAATTAATTAAATTAACAAATCATACAGACCAATTAATCACAACACTGCGTGAGGTAGATTGTGAAGTTAGTTGTCCATCTCTCAGGAAGTCAGAATGTTCAACGTGTGTGGGGTCTTTGATAATATGGACTGTTTTATTGACGCGGGGAGATGTGTAAACAGTGTACATGGTTTGCATGATGTACTGAACTTGTTCACAACTCTCTGCAGCGTTTCCGGTGGGTGCCTTAACCACACGACTAGTTTCCACACAGAATGTATTCTGTAAAAACAGCCAATGGTGCTTACATCTACTGTGATGAAGTGCTTTGAGGAGTTGGTCATGGCTGGAATCAACTCCAACCTCTGCATGGACCTGGACCCACTGCAATTTGCCGATCGCCGATCGTCTCCACTCAGCCTTAGATCAGCAGGACAATAGCAATACACAAGTCAGGCTGCTGATTACAGCTCAGCGTTCAACACAATCAGACCCTCAATTGTAATCAACAAGCTCCAAACCCAGGCCCTCTGTACCTCCTTCTGCAACTGGATCCTCACCAGGAGACCACAGTCTGTGTGCATCAGAAATAACATCTCCTCCTTGCTGACAATCAACACTGACACAACTCAACGATGTGTGCTCAGCCCACTGCTCTACTCTCTCTACACCACGTCTGTGTGGCCAGGCTCATCTATAAACTTGCCGACGACACAACTATTGTTGGTGGAATTTCAGATGGTGACGGGGAGGAGGACAGGAGTGAGATCGATCAGCAAGTTGAGTGGTGTCACAGCAACAACCTCGCATTCAACATCATTAAGACAAAGGAATTGATTGTGGATTCAGGAAGGGGAAGTCGAGGGAACACACACCAGTCCTCATCGTGGGATCAGAAGTGAAAAGGGTGAGCAGTTTCCATTCTCTGCCTGTCAACATCTCTGAGGAACTATCCTGGGTCCAACATATTGATGCAGTTACAATGAAGGCACAATATCGGCTATATTTCATTCAGAGATTGAGGGGAATCGGTCTGTCACTAAAAGCACTTGCAAATTTCTACAGATGTACTGTGGAGAGCATTCTAACTGGTTGCATCACTGCCTGGTGTGGAGAGGCCACTGCACAGGATCGGAAAATGCTGCAGAAAGTTGTAAACTCAGCCAGCTCCTTCATGGACACTGGACTCCACAGCATCCGGGACACAGTCAAAAGATGATGCCACAAAAAGGTAGCATCCATCATTAAGCCCCCATCACCCAGGACAGGCCGTCTTCTCATTGACAACATCAAGCAGGACGTACAGGACCCTGGAGACACACTCAATGTTTCAGGAACAGCTTCTTCCCCTCTGTCATCAGATTTCTGAATGGACAATGCAGCATGAACACTTCCTCAGGATTGTCCATCCTGTTGTGCACTACCTTTTAAATTTAATTTTATACATACTGATTGTAATTTGTAGCTTTTATTACTATGTGTTGCAATGTACTGCTGCCAGAAAACGACAAATTTCACCACATATGCCAGTGAAATTAAACCTGATTTTGATACACAAACACACACAGCTGGGCTCAGACACACAACACTCCCACATTCCTCCCTTTGTGACTCCCTGCTTGCTCCGTGGCCCTCGGTATGAAGCTCAAACTGTTGCAACACCTGCCCTTTAAATTCATGGCTGATGGTGTGTTGTATCTGTTCACTGTTAGAGATCGATATTAAATGAAGAGCATTGAATGGGAAGGAAGGTTTGAATACAAGAATAAAGATCTCCTCTGAAGGTATATGGGGTCCTGGTGAGAGCGTATATGGAACACTGTGCACAGGTCTGGTCTCCCTCCCAGAGTCAGCCTGTGGGATGAAGGGAGTGAAGAGAAGGTTTCCCAGATTGATTTGGATGGTGAGGTAGCATCCTCAGAGAGATTACACTGACCGGGCCTGTCTCAAAATTAGAGAAATAAAAGGTGGTCTGACTGAGACAGACAGAGTCTCACATATTATTGATCGGGTAGAGGCAGGAATGATGTTTCCTCTGGCTGGGGTGAGGAACCAGGGGTCACAAAATATGAGGTCAGCTGAGCAGGACTGAGATGAGGAGAAGAAATTTCATCACCCAGAGTGCAGTGAATCTTTGGGATTTGCTCCACAAGGTTTCTAAATTCAAAGAGCAAATTTAGGGGCCCTGCGATGCTGGGAACGTTGCAGGAAAGTGGCGCTGAGGTCAAAGTTCCGGCATGTTCTGAGTGAAAGGCAGAACAGGCGCAAGGGGCCGAATGGCCTGCTCCTGTTTCTTGTTTTCTAAAGTCCGAGTTTACCTTTGTGTCTCGTTCTCCTTTGGCCTTCAGCCAGTCGGATTGCACAGCGGAGCGCTGAGAGCACCGGAGATCCATCGACAGACCCTGCTGGGCAGCTCCCGTCTCCCAGCAGCAGGGGTCGGGTCTGGGAGGCAGCTCCGGACAACAGGCCCCGATCCACGGCGGGGTCGGCCGGGAACGCTCTGTGTGGCCGAAACATCTCACTGAGTCCCCGCCAGTCTCTTCACCTCTGCCATCGGAAGGGTTCAAGGCCCCGGCCGGTGTTGCAGCCTTTACCCGAGGTGCAGCTCCCCATCTCCGGCCTCTCCCCAGTCCGCTCCGAGCGCACACTGTCCCGCCCACTGACACTCCTCAGCCAATGGGAGCAACTTTCTCCCAGCGGGACTCGCTGATTGGATGTGAGTGCGTCTGAGGGCGGGCTGCTGCGGTGAGCTGGAGCTGTCAGTCACAGTTTGTTCTCAGAATCAAAGGAAGCTCCCCGAAGCTCAAAGTTCAAATTAAATTTTATTATCAGAGTACATATAAGTCACCCCATACAACCCCGAGTAGCATTTTCCTGCGGACATACTCAGAAAATCTATACAATAGTAACTAGACCAGGATCAGTGAAAGATCAACCAGAGTGCAGAGGTCAACAAACTGCAAATGCAAATATAACTCAATAACAATAAATAAAGAGAACATGAAATAACCGGATTGATTTCTGGAGCTCTCACCGCTCTCCCATGGAATCCGAAGGGCTGAAGGCAAACGGAAACAGGGAGCAATGGTAAACTCGTGTTTTAGAAAATAATGAATAGGAGCAGGCGTGGCTATTCGGCCCCTTGTACTTATTTTGCTATTCACTCGGAAAATGCCTGCTCTTTCACCTCAGCACCACTTTCCGTCAACGTTCCCATCACTGCTGAGCCCTCAGATATGTCTAATCAATTTAGAAACCTTGTGGAGAAAATTCCAAAGATTCACTGCACTCTGGGTGAGGAAATTTCTTCCCATCTCAGTCCTGCTGAGGTGAACTCGGATTTTGAGTCTGTGACCCCCGGTTCCACACCCCAGCGGGATGAAACATCAGTCCTGTCACCACCCTGTCGATATCCTGTGAGACTGTGGGTGTCTCTTATCCCTCTCATTCTGAGACAGGCCCAGTGAGATCTGTCTCAGACAAACCACCTCTAATGTCACTAATTTTGATACAAGCCCAGTACGATGATTGGTTGTGGAAGCATCTCAATGAACGGCAAGTGAGTACGGTTATCCTGTGTTGTTCAACAGCCTGATGTTTGTGGGCTAGGAACTGTTTCCTAAACCTAGTGGTGTGAGTCCTGAAGCTCTTGTACCTTCTACCTGATTTCAGCAGCGAGTAAAGGGCCTGGTCTGGGTGGTGAGCATCTCTGATGATGGATGCTGCTCTACTCCGACAGCATTTCATATAGATGTGCTCAATGGCTGGGAGGGATTTACCGTGTACCGGGCCAAATCCAATACCTTCTGTAGGCTTATCAGGAGGGCGATCAAAATATTTTATCATCGTGACAAATCATACCTGGCTGGCGGCGAGAGGGCCGCTCCCAGTCTGATCCTTGCTGCATGGCCGGAGATCACTCGCACAGCGCACTGCCCCGAGATTACTGCAGTGGAGACGAGATGGTCACTCATCCCTTTGTGGACTGAGGACTGGCGAAGATATGTGGAGAAAGATGCAAGAGCCTGTGCCACAGCAGCTGTGTGACAGAGGCTCACTGATCTTCGGGTAAAGGAATTGCACGTTTTCTCCTTGTGAATATTTCATGGCGAATTAAGTTTCACGGTGAATCAACTTCTGGGCCCTGTCCAGATTTGTGGAAACTGGACTTCCATTGGAGTGGAGACAGAAATGGGTAAGTCAGGAATTTTCTTCAAGACTTCACAAATCAAAATAATGTTTTCCACCCTGTGACGTCGAATGTCCAGTCCTGTGTTTTTTTTTTTCCTGCAGGGGACTACCAGGGGAAAGGGCTTCCAATCGCAGGGCTGAGGCCTTCGGAGATTCGGTTGACGTTTCTGTCGCACTGGGATTTTACGGGATGGGGTTGCTAGACCCATAACAACCCCTCCCCCTTTTGCAGCCGGGCCTGGGCTGTCCATTGCCGAGTTTTTTTTTTCGGACCTGTTTAATGTGTTTCCGATCCCACCCTTGTATGGAAATCACCATGATTTGTTCCCCACTGACACAGGCAGCGACATGATGTTCATTCCCCGAGTCTGCAGCGCGTGTAGTGGACAATCGCGGTACTGAAGGGGATCAGCAGCTCCCCGAAAGTGAAAGCATTCTGAAACAGGAAGTGCTGGGAGTTAACATGGCTTCGAAAGGACAGGTCGAGAGTTTAACCGAGGAGGTAATCTGTCCCATCTGTCTAGATTTCTTCACCGATCCGGTTATCCTGGAGTGTGGACACAACTTCTGTCGCTCTTGTATCACACGGTGTTGGGAAAGGGAGGAGAGAAACTCCTGCCCGGAATGTAGGTTGGTGTTTGCTGACCGCACCCTCAGAGTCAATCGGGCCTTAGCAAATCTGGCAGAAAAATTTCGAAATCTTATCCCGAATCAGAAAGGGAGGGAAATTAAACTTCAGTGCGAGGAACATGAGGAAGAACTGAAGCTGTTTTGTGAAACGGACAAGACACTGATCTGTCTGATCTGTAGAGATGCGCAGAAACACAGAGAGCACCGATTCATGCCGATTAAAGAAGCTGTTAAAATCTACAAGGTAAAACTAACCCGGGTTTTATATTCACCCCATCCTTCCTTGTCCTGTCCTGCTTAGCACACGAGCCTCCGTCACTAACATATTATTCTCCGCAACTTTCGCCATCTCCATCAGGAATCTACCAGCAAGCACGGCTTTCCCTCCCACAGCCCATCCCACCCACTCCCCACAGCTCTCCGCTCTTTGTGGGAATCACTCTGTACGTAACTCCCTTATCCACTCGCTCCTCCCCACGGATCTACCTCCTGGCAATGACTCCTGAAAGCGGGACAAGTGCTACACCTGACTCCAACACCTCCTCGCTTGTCACCATTCAGGACTCCAAACACCCCGAATTCCTCCCGTTTCTTCAATGTTCGATTGTCCTCTAGTATTAGATTCCTTCTTCTTCAGCTCTTTACCTGCTCCACATGTTCATCCTCAGCTCCTTAATTCATCACCCTCCCCCACGTCCCCCCTCACGTTGTCTCACCCGTCACCTGTCCGCTGGTTCTCATCCCCAACCTTTTTATTCCGGCTTCTGCCCCATTCCTTCCCAGTCCTAATGAAGGGTCTCATCCCGAAACACCGACTGTTTATTTCCCCTGCACAGATGCTGCCTGACTCACCGAGTTCCTCCGGCATTTTGTGCGATAATCGGGTTTGATCACCTGTTTCTTTTCATCCATCATCGTTTCTATTTCCTTCGCTCTCTGACTTCCAGGATCAGCTGAAATCTTCCTTAGACTCTCTCACAAAAAAGAAATCAGACTTCCAGAAAAAGGAACAGCAACAGAAAGAGAAGATTTCCGGAGTTCGGGTGAGGCTTCCTGAGCGGAATTTCTGATATTACTGTATGGTTTTGCTCACTTTAATGTGGAATAGCAGAGTATCGCAGCTCCAGTGACCTGGGTTCGATCCTGACCTCTGGTGCTGTCTGTGTGGAGTTTGCATGTTCTCCCTGTGACCGCGACAGTTTCAGACACATCCCAAGGACATGCTGGAGAAATGGTTAATTACAATTAACCCCGTGAAGGTGCGGGAGGGTGCATGTGAATCAAATGGGAGTTAAAGGGTCAGTGAGCGAGAATAAGTTTCAGGAAAACGTGAGGGGATGAGGTTGACGGGAATGTTCTCAGAACTAGCATGGTCTTCAATGGATGGAATGGTCACCTTAATGTCATAAGGAAATGCAACACAGCAATACAGTAAATTAATCTTTACCTCTCATTCGACAGAAACAGTCACACAGCGTTCAGACCCACATCACATCCCAGTTTGCTGAACTGCGCCAGATTATCACTGAGAAAGAGCAGAGCTTACTCAGAGATCTCAGGACGGAAGAGGCAACGATTCTAAATCCAATGGAGAAAAATCTTCGAGCCATTCAAAAGAATATTAGGATTATTCAGGAGGAAATCTCAAAGATAAAGGAACAGATGGATCAAAAAGACAGTGTGATATTTCTCAAGGTGAGGGATTTTATTTCAATTTATTTCTGTCGAAGGACACTAAATGAACAGTGGAATATTTGAAGTAAACAGTGGCCATTTCTAACAAATCAGTTGCCGCTGCTGGCGACCTCGCACAGTTTGCTATACTTGTATGTTGCACCTCCCGATCACTCCAATAATCATGTTCCAAAATGTCGAAGATATGTATTTGATCTTTCAGTAGCAACATACAATCTTGAAGGGATGAAACTTAAGCGTAATTAATCGTAAATTAAACTGCAACGAATTTGTCAACAAGAGGTATGCCATCCATCTGTCCGCAGCTCAAAACAGCCCAGAACAAAGTACTAATACCTCACCTTTTCCTTTTACCACACCCCACTCACGTGACTAGTTGCCATAATAACCATGTAACTCAGAATACAATGCAGACAGAAAACAGATGTGTTGCTCCTACACACAACATCTACAAACGGCAGTAAACTGTCTCACCAGACAATTGATACAACTATTCAGTGCTACTATTGTCCCAAAACTGGACTTCCACAACTTCTGTACATCCCAGGACAGAATCCAATCTACCCTGAAACGATTTACTCTGATTATAATACAGAGCTGCTGATTCTGTCTTTGATTATCACATTAAATATTCTCTAAATCTCACATTGACACACAGTTCCAGTCTCAAACTGTGAATGTGTCTGGTGCGGTGGGTGTGAGGGTCTCTCTGTCAATCACTGAGAACGAAGAATGTCACCCACACATCAGATTTATCCGCTATATCCGGTTTCCACCAGATTACGGAAACATTCACTGACTCTACATCTTCAGATAAGTTTCACACGGGATTACATCCCATTCTCCATCATAAACAGGCCATTCGGTCCATATTCTGCTATCAATTTCACTGCTTCACAAGCCTCCTCCCACCTACCCACCACACCCAGCGACAGTGCTCTGATCTCCACGGTCCCTCATCTGTTTCTCTAGTTTACCCGTGACATTCAATCTCTGCTGTTCCGCTTCAACCACTCCTGTGCCAGTGAGTTCCACATCCTCTTCACTAAATTTCTTATCGGATTTATTATCAAATCCATCACTGATTTGAGTTCGCCCATCTCATCATTCTAACGCTTCATCCAGATGAAAATGCATGACCTGTCCTGTCTTCCTTGCAAGTTTCATCCTCTCAGTAATGGCCCAGCTTTCAGAGAAATACCCTGTAATTTAACCCCTGGTTCTGCATTGTCTGTGTGTGTGAGTGACTGCAGGAGTGGGAATTTTCAACCCCTGGTTCTGTATTGTCTGTGTGTGTGTGTGAGTGACTGCAGGAGTGGGAATTTTCAACCCCTGGTTCTGTATTGTCTGTGTGCGTGAGTGACTGCAGGAGTGGGAATTTTCAACCCCTGGTTCTGTATTGTCTGTGTGTGTGAGTGACTGCAGGAGTGGGAATTTTCAACCCCTGGTTCTGTATTGTCTGTGTGTGTGTGTGACTGCAGGAGTGGGAATTTTCAACCCCTGGTTCTGTATTGTCTGTGTGTGTGTGTGAGTGACTGCAGGAGTGGGAATTTTCAACCCCTGGTTCTGTATTGTCTGTGTGTGTGAGTGACTGCAGGAGTGGGAATTTTCAACCCCTGGTTCTGTATTGTCTGTGTGTGTGAGTGACTGCAGGAGTGGGAATTTTCAACCCCTGGTTCTGTATTGTCTGTGTGTGTGTGTGTGAGTGACTGCAGGAGTGGGAATTTTCAACCCCTGGTTCTGTATTGTCTGTGTGTGTGTGTGAGTGACTGCAGGAGTGGGAATTTTCAACCCCTGGTTCTGCATTGTCTGTGTGTGTGTGAGTGACTGCAGGAGTGGGAATTTTCAACCCCTGGTTCTGTATTGTCTGTGTGTGTGAGTGACTGCAGGAGTGGGAATTTTCAACCCCTGGTTCTGTATTGTGTGTGTGTGTGAGTGACTGCAGGAGTGGGAATTTTCAACAACTTGTAATGGTTTGGATGAAATTCAGGATGTCGATAGTCTCGGTCTATTCAGATTTGTGTTTTATTTATTTCAGGAGGAACCTCGTCAGAACAGGAGGTAGGACATGCTCTTTACTGAAACCCTGTACAGATTTGTAAAATAGTTCAAAATTGTAGTTTATAACCAGCAGTTTAATATTTACAGGATTAATGATGATATCCAGGAATTGACAGTGACAAATGAGACCCTACGGGTTGAAAAATTTGATCACCTCTATTTGTTGAACACAGTGCTGAGAGAAACACTTGATGCCATTAATAGAGGTAAAACTAACAGAGACTCATTTCTCCCTGTTCATGAGACTCAATTTAGTTCCAATTTGAAGTAAAGATTGGCTGTAATAATGGACTGAAGGGGAACTGAAGTTTATTCCACATCAACCCCACCGACTGGGTGCCATCACTGACACATGGTCAGCTGGAGATGTCAGACCCCTGAACACACCAGCACAGGGTCACAATACAACCAATACATGGGACTGGCAGATGAACCACTGGGTCCTGATCCCAGGCCACTGCACTAACACACCAAGACATGAGTTTGAATCCTACCACAGGAGCTGGGAAATTGAGACTGATTTTATGATATTGTAGGGTGTGAAAGCAAATAACACCATAACACACACAGACCATCAGAATGTGACACACGGTTGAAGAGACGGGTTAAAATTCCTATTCCGGAATGAAATCTGTTATCCTTACCCAGTCTGTCTGTTCTGTGCACTGAGCTGCCCTCTGACGTGAGGTCACATCAACAGTTCACAGACAGACTCCAGGGTGAGATTCCTCAGGAGGATGATCTGGGAGGGTTTGGCAGATGCTGAACCCACGGCCCACTTCATCCATCTGCTAGACTAAGATGTCTTCTGGAGCATATCCCATTTGTGTGTGTTTATCCCATATCCGTCTGTGTACTGTCCAAATGTATTTTAAAATATTTTAATTACACCTTTTTCTACAGCTTCTGCTGATAGTAAATACCTTCTGCCCACCTCCCTCTCCCTTTCTTTGAGAAAGTTACCCCATAGATCACCTCTCACCTTAAATCTAAGCCCTCTGGTTCTCTACTCTTATGTCCTGGGTAAGAAGATTATGTCCTTTTGTGTCTGGGCCCCTTATGGTTTTATACAGTTGCATAACTGAACATCCTACACTACAGGGAATTAGCCCGAGCACATCCAATCTGTCTCTTTTTAACCTGAGCCTCCCAGTCCTTGTAACACCACCCTCCCCACCCTGAAGCTTCCTGTCCAGTGTAATCACACCCCTCCCAGGGTTGGGGCAGCAGAAATGCAGACAATACCCCCAGTGTGGTCGCTCATCAGCATCAAAGATCTTGCTTAAGTTAATGTGGACAGTGTTGAATAGGCTGATGAATACAGGACTGAAGGTGTTATATTTGAATGCTCCAGTAGCACAGGTAGAGATTGACAGGTATAACGTTGTTGGCCTCACTGAGTTATGGCTGAAACGAGATCCTGGCTTGAAGCTTAACATTCAAGGATACACCTTGTATTCAAAGACAGGCAGGTAGGCAGAGGGGATGGGGAGGCTCTGTTGGTAAAAAATGAAATGAAATCCTTAGAGAGAGGTGACATCGGATTGGAAGATGCAGAATCTTTGTGGGTACCGGCGCTACAGCATCAGTAAGAAACGGTAAGGGTAAAAAGACCCTGATGCGAGTTATATACAGGCCTGCAAATAGTGACCTGGATACAAAAGGGATTCATATTACACCAGGAGATGGAAAAGGCATGTAAAATGGGCAGGGTGGTAATAGGAATGGGGGATTTCAATATGCAGGTAGATTGGGAAAATCAGGTTGGTGCTGCATCTCAAGAGAGGGAATTTGTAGAATGCCCCCGAGATGGCTTTTTAGAACAGCTTCTGGTTGAGCCCAATGGGAGAAAAGGCAATTCAGGAGTGGGATTTGTATAATGAACTAGATATGATTAGGGAGCTTAAGGTTAAATAACCCGACAGAAACAGTGATATTGAAATGATGGAATTTACGCCGCAGTTTGAGAGGGAGAAGATAAAGTCAGATGTATCAGTATTAGAGTGGAGTAAGGGGAATGACAGAGGCATGAGGGAGGAGCTAACCAAAGTAGGTTGGAAGTGGACGAGAATAGGGACAATGGCAGAACAGCAACGGTTGGAGTTTCTGGGGGCAATTCGGAAGGCACGGGATAGACACGTCCTGAATAAGAAGAAGTATTCCAAAGGGAGGATGAGGTAACCGTGTTTGATACGGGAAGTCACAGACAGCATGAAAGCGAAAGAGAGGGCATACAATGTTGCAAAAATTAGCAGGATGTTGGAGAATAGAGAAGGTTTTGAAAACTAAGAGAAAGTATCAAAAATGCAATCAGAAGAGAAGAGATATGAGGGAAAACAAGCCAACAACGAAAAAGAGAACACAAAAATGTTAAGAGTAAAAGCCAGGTGAGAGTGGCTATTGGACCCCTAGAAAATGACTCCGGAGAGGTAGGAAGGGGAGACAGAGACATGACAGTGGTACTTATTTAGTATTTTGTGTCAATCCTCACTGGAAGATACTGTACAAGAAATTTCAGAAATGTGAGAGTGTCAGGGGACAGAAATGAGTGTTGTTGCTATTACTGAGGAGAAAGTACGTGGGAAGATGAAAGGTCTGAAGGTAAATAAATCACCTGAACCAGTTGGACTACACCGGTGTGTTCAGAAGGAGGCAGCTGAAGAGAATGTGGAGGCATTAGTAATGATCTTTGAAGAATCACTAGGTTCTGGATCATTCAAGACGACTGGAAAACTGCAAAGGTCACTTCACTCTTTAAGAAGAGAGAGCAGGTGAGGAAGAGAAATTATCGGTGTGTTAGTCTGGATGTGGTGTGACTGGGAAGATGTTGGAGTCCAGTATTAAGGATGAGCTTTTGGGTACATGGAGGCACATGATAAAATAGGGCAAAGACAGCACGGATTCCTTTAAGGGGAAATCTTGCCTGACAAATCTGTTGGAATACTTCAAGGAGCACAAAGCCAAGATAGACAAAGAATGATTTCAAACAGTATTGATGCCTTTGTGGCCGGGTTTCCAGAGGATATGAAAAAGGTGAATGGGTAAGTGGTGCTGTGGAAGACAGATCAGGAAAATGGGCAAAGAAGCGATAGATGGATTATCGAGTAGGGAAGTCACACGTTCGTTTGGTAGAAGGAATAAAGGCATAGATGATTTTGTAAACAGGGAGAAAATTCAAAATTCTGAGGTGCAAAGGGACTTGGGTGTCCTTGTGCAGGATTCCCTAAAGGTTAACTTTTAGTTTGAGTCAGTGGTAAGATCGGCAAACTCAATGTTAACATTCATTTCGACATAATTAGAATGCAGGAGCAAGGGTGTAATGCTGATGTTTTATAAGGTATTTGTCAGACCACACTTGGACTATTGTGAGCAGCTTTGGCTCCCTTATGTAGGACAAGGCGTGCTGGCATTGGAGAGGTTCACGAGAATGATTCCCTGAATGAAAGACTTAACATATGAGGAATGTTTGGTGGCTCTGGGCCTGTAATCACTGGAGTTTAGAAGAATGGCTGATTTATTATCCCCCTCAACAAGATTCTCCTACCTCCTCCCCATAACTTTTGACACCCTGACTAATGAAGAACCGATTAACTTCAACTTCAAATATGAAACACCAGAAAATCTGCAGATGCTGGTAATCCAAGCAACATAGGTCCTGATGAATGGTCTCGGCCTGATCTCTCTGAAACCTGTCTGGAGAGAGTTGATGTCGGGAGGATGCTTCCTATAGTTGGTGGGTCGAGAACAGAAGGCACAGCCTCCGATTAGATAATGTCCATTTAGAATAGAGATGAGAAGGAATTCGTTCAGCCACAGGATAGTGAATCTGCCACAGGCAGCTGTGGGGGCCAAATAATTAATTATATTTAAAGCGGAGCAGCACACACAAAATGCTGGAGGAACTCAGCAGGCCAGGAAGCATCTATGGAAAAGAGTAAACAATCGACCGTTCAGACTGAAACTCTTCATCAGGACCTGTGTTTCTTAAGGGTCCCTGAAAATTCCTCCCCTTTCCTCTTGAGGGGCTGCGGGTGATGAGGTTGTGGGAAAGGGGACAAAGGGATCCTCATCTCCACCTTTCTCCCCCGCCACCTTCTCATTAGGTCTACACACACAGTTCACCCACAGGATTTCCACCCCTCCCTCAGCAGGTTCTGGTTCAATCTGCCGTTTATCTCTCCGCTGCTGGTTCCCATTATTAACTCCTTTACTGTCTCGAACCTTCACATTCCCCCACTCCACACTTCTCACTCACAAATGAATGTTAACATTGAATGAAGGGCCTGTTCCTGTGCTGTACTGTTCCATGTTCTCTGTTCCCTGATCAGAAGAATGAGACGAGATCTCAGAGAAACATGAAATTATTTCAGGGCTCAACAGCCAGGATACAGGGAGGATGTTTCCCCATCTGAGAAGTCAAGGGTCAGGGGTCACTGTCTGTTTGGGATTCTCAACACGGGGTGGGTGGTGGTGTCTCAGTTATTCAGTTCACTTAAAGTCACAAAGCCCTTCACCGTACAGCATAGAAATGTGCCCTACAACACATCACATCTGTGCTGACTGATTTACCCATCTAAATTCATCCCATTGGCCAGCATTAGGTCAATCTCCTTCTGTGCCTTGCCTGTTGAAGTGTCTGTCCAAGTGTCTCCTAAACACAGAGGACTGGAGGCCTGTGACCTGCAGAGATCGGTGCTGGGGCCGCGGTTGTTTGTCATTCATATTAATGATTTGTATGATAGTGTAGGTGACATCGTTAGTAGGTTTGCCTATGACACTAAAATTCATGGTATAGTGGACAGGGAAGAGGGTTATCTCTGTTTACACCAGGTCCTTGATCAACTGTAGAGTGGATTTTAAAATTATTTTAACAATGTTTTAAAATTCACCTCGGCAGGTCCGCGGATAAGAAAGGTGGCAAGGAATAATAGACAAATGGGACTTGCTCATTAAAGTAAATTGGTCGACACGAACAAGTTGAGTCGAAGAAACAATGTGACCTCCTGTTTAAATCCATTCACTCACCCCCTTCTCATCGTAATCCACCCCTTTCCCGCACTTGTTTCTGCTGTCTTTCTTTATTTTTCAATCTTTTTATTAAGTTTCAAAATTCATCAACATAATAATAATGATACAAAGAGATCGGGATTACATGAATAACGGTTAGCATGTACAAGCTCAGCCTTCCAATCTCTTAGTAACTAACCATGAAAAAGATATTTTATAAATAGAAAAAAAACCCTGAACTAAAAAAAAACTGAACTACTGTCTCTCTCCCCTATTTATTTTTGTTCTTGGGAAAGATCTCGACCTGAACCGTAGACTGTCCACCTCTCTCCACATATGCTGCCTGACCCGCTCGGTTCCTGCGGCATTTTCTGTCTGTCTGATCGGGAAATCTCTGATTTCCGTCCAACGGAAAATCCTTGGGGAAATATTAGTTGTCCATCCGCTTTCGTTGGGTCAAACCTCGGGAAAGATTCGTGTTGGCCACCCGACTGCGCCTGAGGCCCAGCAGCCTTTCCACCGGTTCCGGGATCGAGTTGCCAGAGTCTCCCCCGAATTCCCGGGGCCGCGCTGCGCGAGTCTCCCCCCGATCACGGACACTCTCTAATTTTCTGCTTCTCCCCCCAGTCTCTGTCTCCCTGGATGTGGAAACGGCGGGTCCGTGTCTTGAGGTGTCTGAGGATCGGAAGAGTGTGAGATGGATCGGGAACTGGCGGAATCTCCCTGACACCGGGAAGAGATTCACAAACTGGGAATGTGTGCTGGGATCGGAGGGATTCACATCGGGGAGACATTACTGGGAGGTGGAGGTGGAGGGGAATCAGGTCTGGTGTCTGGGAGTCGCCGCAGAGTCTATGGAGAGGAAGGGAGTGTTCAGACTGAGTCCGGAGACCGGATTCTGGGTCATCGGGCGGGTGTATGACGTGTTACATCGGAATTATGACGTGATCATTGGTCTCCCCTCCCCCGCGTCCCGTCTCGCTGCCGGTCCCATCCCCGGGACGGTGGGAGTTTATCTCAGTTACCAGTCCGGGACAGTTTCATTTTACAACGCGGAGACCAAGTCCCATCTCCACACCTTCACTGGGAATAAATTCACGGGGAAACTTTATCCTTTCTTCGCGCCTTGGGAGGAAAACCAGTGGCTGAGAATCTGCTCCGGTTCCGCTCCGGGTCTGTAAACGGGTCGGGTCCCGGGACCGGCGTCAGGAGTAAAGTCCCTGTAAATATAAATGTGCGGAGAGTGAAATAAACACGAGGTGAGAATTATCGATCCGTTAATTTTAACTCGTTCACCGCATCCGACAACAGAACAGAAACACCGCGGATTAAGCAGCAGCCGCGGGACGGCGGGTCCTGAGCTCGCCCGGGTCCTAAAGTCCACCCGCACTGAGACAGGTTAAATGGGACAAGTGGGGGCGGTGCCGACTGGGAGAGGGGGGTCAGGGTGAATCTTGGTCAGACCATAAACCACAGGAGCAGAATTAGGCCGTTCAGCCCATCGACTCCGCTCCGCCATTCTATCAGGGTGATCCCGGATCCCACTCAACCCCATACTCCTGCCTTCTCTCCATGTCCTTTGATGGCCTGATCAATCAGGAAATGATCAACCTTCTCCTTAAATATACCCACAGACTTGGCCTCCACCGCAGTCAGTGATAGAGTGTTCCACAGGGTCACTACTCTCTGGCTAAAAATATTCCTCCTGACCTCTGTTCAAAAGGTCTCCCCTCAATGTTGAGACTGTGTCCAATAGTCTGGATATCCCCACCACATGAAACAACCTCTCCACATCCACCCTATCTAGTCCTTTCAACACTCGGTAGGTTTCAATGAGACTCCCCTTTCCTTTCTGAGATATGGGACCCAAAACGTTGACAAAACTCCAAGTACGGCCAAACCTGTGTCTTATAAAGGCTCAACTTTATCTCCTTGCTTAAATATTCTATTCCCCTTCAAAGAAAAGCCAGCATTTCATTTCCCTTCTTTATCACAGACTGAAAATGCGAAATAACCTTCTGGAACTCTTGCAGGAGAACTCCTAAGTCCCCTGGACCTGTGAATTTTCTGTCTATTTAAATAATACTGAGCAATATTATTCCTTGGACCAAAATGCATGATCAGATATTTCCCAACACTGTATTTAATCTGCCAACTTTTTTTAACCATTCCTCCAATTTGTCTGAGTCCTGCTGCAATCGCATTGCTTCCTCAGCACTATCTACCCCTGCACCTATCTTTACATCATCCACAAACTTTGCCACAAAGCCATCAATTACATTATATAAATCTTTGACAAACAATGTGGCAGTCCCAACACTGACCCCTGACGAACACCACTAGTCACTGGCAGCCAACCTGAAAAGGCCCTATTTATTCCAACTGGCTGCCTCCTGCCTGTCAGCCATTCCTCTGTCCATGCCAGTATCTTTCCTGTAATGCCATAGGATTTTATAGTGTTCAGCAGCCTCGTGTGTGGTACCTTATCAAAGGCCTTCTGAAAATCCAAGTAAATGATATCCACTGCCTCTCATTTGTCCACCCTCCTTTTCACTTCCTCAAAGACCTCTAAAGGTTTGTTAGGCACGGTTTTCTTTCACAGATATCATGCTGACATTGACTTATTTTATCATTAGTCTCCAAATACCTTGAAAACTCCTCCTCAAATAAAGAACTACAATACCATCCCAACCACTGCGGTTTGGCTAACTGGCTTATAATTTCATTCCGTTTGCCTTTCTCCCTTCTTAAATGTGCAATTTTCTATTTTCCAGTCCTCCAGGACCATGCCAGAATCAAGTGATTCTTGAAAGATCGTGACTAATGCATCCATTATCTCTTCAACATCCCTCAGGACTCTGGGATGTAGTCCATCTGGTCCAGATGACTCATCCACCTTAAGACCTTTGAGTTTGTCCAGCTCTTTTTCCTTTGTAATAGCAAAGTCACTCAATCCTACTGTGTCTTCCACAGTGAAAACTGTTGCAAAGTATTCATTAAGTTCCTCTGCCATTTCTTTGTGCCCCATTACGACCTCACCAGCATCATGTTCCAGCGGTCCAATATCTACTCTCGTCTCCCTTTCACTCCTTATTTAACTGAGGAAAAACTCTGAGTGTCCTGCTTTACATTATTGGCTAGATTGCCTCATATTTCATCTTTAACAATCTTATCGATTTTTAGTTGCCTTTTGTTGGATTTTCAAAGAATCCAATAATTGAGCAACCCACTCACTTTTGATATCTTATGTGCAATTTCTTCAGGTTTTACAAAGACATCAACTTCCCTTGTCAGCCACGGGTGCCTACCCCCGCCATTTGAGAACTTCTTCTATGTGCCAAACATACGCTAATACAAATTAAAGCAATGCATAGGGCCGATCTGTCTAAAGATAAATTAGCCCGTTTTTATTCCCATATAAACCCTATTTGTGATAGATGTCACTCTGAGGTGGCTTCCTTAACTCATATGTTTTGGTCCTGTCCTCTTTTCGAAAGATTCTGGAAAGATATTTTTGATATTATTTCAACAGTTTTGCGTTTTGATTTACACCCCCATCCTATTCCGGCAATTTTTGGTTTGCCAATGATAGAACATAGATTTTTATGCTCTTCACCCTGTCGGATGATCCCATTTGTCACTTTAATGGCCAGAAGATCCATTTTACTGAACTGGAAGGAGACCAATCCTCCTACCATATTTCAGTGGTTTTCCCAAACTATACCATGTTTAAATTTAGAAAAAAATCAGAAGTAATATTTTCCATCCTTCGGTTAAATTTGAAGAGACTTGGAAACCATTTATTGAAAATTTTCATATGATGTAACTTGACCTTTCCGAATCCTTCTTATTAACTTAAAATATATGAACAGAGGACCGCAGTTGACGACAGTACTGAACGTGTTCGATTTATGATATTGGTCTAGTCCTGTTTTGTTCCGTTTGCTTTTTTTGGGGTTTACTATTTAGTTTTTTTTTGTTTTTTGGGGGGTTTTCCTTTGTATTTTTTTCTTTTTATTTCTTTCTTCTCTATAATTAATTATATTAAGAGTTTGGAAGTCTATTATACCTGTATTATTCGAAATCTTTTTTGTACATGCTTATCAACAATAAGATTATTCCAATCTCTCTGTATCAATATTGTTATTCTGTTTATAATTTTGGAATATTAATAAAAAGTTTTATAAAGAAAGAAAGAAAGAACTTCTTCTGTGGGACGTGTCTATCCTGCACCTTGCAAACTATTCCCAGATGCTTCAGCCACCTCTGCTCACCGTCATCCCACCAGTATCCTCCTCCAATTCACCTGGGCAAGTTCCTCTCTCACGCCTCTGTAATTCCCTTTATTCCATTGTGAGACTGATACATGTGACTTAGGCTTCTCCCTATGAAATTGCAGTATGAATTCAATTATATTATGATCACCGTCACTGACGGGTTCCTTACTTTAAGCTCCTGAATAAGGTCAGGGTTATTGTACAACACTCAATGAAGAATGACCTTTCCCCAAGTCTGCCCAAGCACAAGCTGCTCTGAAAAGCCGTCTCGTAGGCATTCAACAAATTCCCTCTCTTGTGATCCGACTCCAACCTGATTTTCCCAATCCCCTTGCATATTGAAATCCCTCATTACAATTGTGACATTACCATTATTACATGCCTTTTCCCTCTAAATGCCGTGAATTAACTTAAAGTCACTCCCAGTATTTAATAAAGTTTTATCTGAAAACTATCTTCCCCACAAAGATTGTACTGAGACCACAATTGATTTTCAGCCTTATATGTTTCACACTGAAATAGTGTGTGTATAACTATTTCATAATGTCAAAATGTACATGACACAGAATGAAGTTTTCCTATTAGATACAAGGCATAATTAAGCATAGTGTGGGCAATTCTAAGTTGTGTCAATATAATTCCTTCCTATCTTGTTTTAAGGCCTTCTTCTATAAACCCAACAGGTTTATGTATTCTGTAAAGGCGTCTGTCCTTATATCCATTATCCTACAAGTCTTGCCATAAGCCACTAATTCTTAGCTTCTGATTTGCTAAGTGGGAAGGTCTAGATTCACAGCTGAACTTTAAACAGGTTTTTTTTTGCTGAACAGTCAGCCTGATCATTTCCCTCAACAGTGAGATGTGCAGGGTCCATAATGTGCAGACATATGAAACAAACTTTGTATATAAAATACCGTTTGACGAGTTTCTAACAGGAAATATGACCTACTGCTGGAGTGACCTATCTTAAGTCTTATCAAAACCGAAAAGGATTCTGAACAAATTACAACTTTGCCAGGACCAATTTCCTCCACCCACTGTAAAGCTAAAAGGATGACAATGAATTATGCTTCATATACTGATTAGTGGCTGGTAAGTCATTTCTTTATTATTACCTGCAATTCAGACACAAAGAAAGAAAACAGCCATACCAACATTCCCAATTAAATTTCATTTCGTTCATCTGTAAAAATCGTTACCGAATGAGAATAATTTTCATTAATATACCGAGGAACCAGCAGACTCTCAGGCAGAACATAATCCTATTGTGTTACCTAAAATCAACTGAAGTCATTGGAAAAAACAAGGTGGTGCTATAGAGAAAGCTACAGTGGGAGATGTTGTATTATCCAATACACCCATATTCCCAGCTTGATAAGAACCCAGCCACCCAAAACTAAAAACATTCTTCTTGTGATGTTCCCAACAGTCCTCTAGCACACCTTTAACATGATGATATTTCCTTACCCCTCAAATTAATCCAGTATGTTAACAGCAACTTCACCCTCTGTCACTGTGAGGGCAATTGTCCCATTTCAACCAGTAAAGCTGAAACAGGAGACGACCTTACTGCACCACAACAGAATCTTAAAGCCTGTGCTGGTATCACACCCAAACAGAATAAATTTGAAGATGAAGCTGATCCTTAAGCCACACAGCCAGAATCAAGAACAGATCGAATTAAACAAATATAAACAATCAACAAAGATTTTCATGTTGCACCCCAGAATACCCACACATATCAATCATTTCACTGATACAGTGCTTCCATGTCAGTTTATCATACATCCACATGCCTGGAAAACTTACGACTGACGATTCCTCAAGAGTTTAATCATGTAACTTCAAATCATGTGCAGGTCTATTAATCCAGTTTGCAAAACAAATAATGCGTTTTAGTGACTGAAAGCTTAAAATCTTCATCCATTTTCCCACTGTTTGAACTACTAATTGTCAATTCCATCCTAATTACAGTAAAATGTAAATACTACCTCTAATCTATAAAATTACATCACCTGCATATAGTGATTTACCCACCAGAGTACCTATCCCAGAAAATATAACTTTTATCATAATATTAAGTAATGAAGGGCTGCAAATGCTGCCTTGTGGGGTCCCATTCTCTGTCTCGTAGAAACACAAACATAACGTGCCCACCCATTCCTGCACAGTCCATCCAAATAAAAAACTCAGATAAATTATGCAATCTCCCCTCATTCTTAATTTCCAAAATTTAATCAAAAGTCCTTCCTTCCATAACATATCATATGCGTTTACAATATTAAAGAATGCTGCTATTACAACATCTTTATTTAACTGTGCTTTCCTAATATCATCTTCCAAATCTAAAACTGAATCTAATGTCATTATACCCTTCCAAAATCCACTCTGATATAATTCTATATCACCTCTCTTTTCCAAAATACAACTCAAGCACTCGATTACCATACATTCCAGCAGTTTACATAAATGAGACATTAACGATATTGGCCCAACACGAGAAGGATCAGACGGGGATCTCCCAGGTTTCAGAACAGGCACAACTGCTGCCATATTCCATGAGGCAGGAAGATGGCCTGATCTCCAAGCACAATTCAAACATTTAATATTTTCACGAGAGAGAATTACTATTAAATATATCACCCTTCCCTGGGGCACCTGACCTGCATTAATAGTAGACTGCTTAAATTCCTACAAAGAAAACTCTAACATTAATTATACTATCATTGCTACAGCTGACTTCCAGCACATCAGTGTACAGTATTCACTGAAAAACATGTCCCTACATTGTTTAACTTCTTCACTTAAATTGTTTTCATTATGAATGACAGTAAATGACCCAGCCAGTAACAAAACCTTCCCTGTTTCAGTAACAATCATTTTGCCTTCATTATTTAACACTGGAATAGTATGATCACTTCAAATTTCGCCATTTCCTTAACCACATTGTCAACATCTCCAAGTTTAATATCCCTTCCAATATTAACTGAATATGATTCCAGTAAATCACCGCCTTCCTCACCACGGCCTGTGCCCTTTTATTCTTAATAATGTTACACGGAGACTGATGCATCATCACATAATAACTTACATTTCTCCCAGTTTGCTTTACCAAATCCTCCCCGATATAGTGTAAATCCAAACTCAAGCTCGTAAAGATAGGACGGCTGACTGACGTTCACATTAATTAAACAAAGTGTGACTTTTCATTTGAACGACAGGCACGGTAGCCAATGACAGTAGGGTATAGAGGTGGGTCTGAGCTACGATAGGCTGGTGGAAGTCTGCCCCATGTTCAGCCCCTCCTCTTCCGCTTCGTCGCCGTGGCTGAGTTCAGCGAGCTGCTGCCGTTGGTAGTCGCCGGTCTCGGCGTCCACAGGGACGGGCGCGGTTCCCCTTTGCGCCTCGGTGTGTCTGTTTCGGCACAGAATATAATATTAATGGTAAGACTCTTGGCAGTGTGGAGGATCGGAGAGATGTTGGGGTCCGTGTCCCTACGACACTCAAAGCTGCTGCCCAGGTTGGCAGTGTTGTTGACAATGTGTCTGGCGTGATGGCCTTCATCTCCTACACAAAGTATTGTTTTATATGTTCATTTCTGATCGGTCCCTGCACGTAGAGGTTCAGTTACAAAAGTTGTTAGAATTTCAGCTGTAGATAAACACCTTCCACCTCGCAAATCATAAGCAAAGGGGTTGGTGGGATAAGAATTACAGCAAAACTGTTGGGATAATGGGCCTCAATGGAGACACCTTTACAGAATATAAAACTGTTAGGTTTATGGGGGAAGGGAATAAAACAAGAAGATCAGGAATTACATTTGACACGATTTAGAATTTGGCACACTATGCTTAATTATTCCTTCGTTCGTGTTGGAAAACATCATTCTGGGTCGTGTAGTTTTCATTTAAATCTTTCTTAAGTTATCGCAGTAACTTTAATTTAATGCACTGTACTGTGTTTTGTGACGTACAATCTATAGGACTTTTTGGGGGTAATTTAGGTTTCATTTGAAAAAGGAAGCAGTGAGGGTTTTATTTCCCAATTCCCTACACCACACTCCAGTCCAGTTAGTGGCCGGAATGCGGCGTTAATTTGTAGTGTCCAAACCCCGCCCTCGTACCTCACGTCAGCCAATCATTCTAGGGGAAGGCGGAGAGCAATGTGATTGACATTAGATTAGCCAACCAACATCCGATCAGAACCCCGCCACTTTGTTGCAACGTCGGGCTGTGAGTTCGGTGGGAGGGAATGGGAATAGATGGACAAATACACAGACCAATGTGCGGGCGGCATTCCGGAGTAGTTCTTTGACGGACACCTAAAGGATACAATGAGGTTATGAGTCTCTCGGACAGTGCTTTGCCCCTCCCCACACAATCACGTTCTGCAGGTCCCGGAGCTGCCGGTCGATGTGACAATCAGTCCGGGAATAACACCTGGCAGATCAGGCGGTGAATGTGAGGAGCTGGAGCCTGGACTGGAGACACCGCGGCCGCCTCTGGCGTGTGCTCAGGACGGGGCTTTATTAATGAACTGGAACACCGAGGTGACCCGATATTTCATCGCACTGATCCCCTGATACTGTCTGACAGATTGTGGATCAATTAATGAATTAATATTTAGACCATTTGTGGGAGTTACTTTGTCCCAACAAAGGTGTCTGATCAATTGAATATGCTTCCACTGTAAATCTGCCTTAGGACTCGTCACAGCTGCAAATCAGCAGCCACACCCACATGCACATTAGGTTGTCCCAGAGCAACAACCATTTCACACAATGGCTGTCTCCATTAAAACAAAGCTAAAAGAGGTCAAAGTTTATATTGCATTTATTATTAATGTCTGCACAAACGGAGAAACCTTGAGATTCGAAACACCTCCAAATCTACCATTTCCCCCAATTCAGTGAGCAGCCCTAATTCCGCCAACACACTCACTCTTCACATGTCTTCAAATTGGTGTGCAC
This sequence comes from Mobula birostris, assembly GCF_030028105.1. Taxonomy (NCBI): domain Eukaryota; kingdom Metazoa; phylum Chordata; class Chondrichthyes; order Myliobatiformes; family Myliobatidae; genus Mobula; species Mobula birostris. Next base: position 58,952,777 of record NC_092389.1, on the reverse strand, counting down.
CCACGAATCTGTGCTCACCAGCAAAACCACATCCAACCCTCAAGTCAGTGTGCACCCCCAAAGCAACTGACACCCCAAAATCCCAGTGCACTCACACATTCGCTGGCATACCCTTAAAGCTGTACACTTCCGCAAAGCCGCATGCACCCACAAATCCGTAAACACCCCAAGATTCACCGACGAATTGGAAAGCATGTGGCCATTCCCAAATCGGTGCCTACTCAAAATCCGTGCTTACACCTACACATGAAACTATCGTAGAGCAGGAATCATTTCAGACACTTCACAAGACAGCTGCCTCCACCTTCAAAGTAGCAAGAACAAAGTTTAAATTGCAAACACACGTCCACATGCATATTCTCCGTGTTCGTTTTGACATCCCCTTAAATCTGTGCACCTCCGCGAACCCACCCTCACCCCGCGTCAGTTGGTGCCCTCAAATCCATCGACACCCCCACATTCACTGACAAACCCCTATGTCTGCATAAATTCCTGTGCACCCCAAAACATCCCTAAATCAGCGCAATCTTCAAATCTGTGCACCCCGAACCTGCCGACACCTCGACATGCACATTAGATTTTCTCAGAGCAAGGATCATTTCAACTAGTTCTCAAAATATCTGCCTGCAACTTAGAACAACAGAGGTCAAGGTTCAAGTTGATTTATTATTAAAATATGTATCAATGAAACAACCTTGAGATTCGAAACACATCCCAATCCAACGGAATTCCCAAATCTGCGCCGATCTTCAAATCTGTGTGCACTCCCAAATCTATGCACACCCGCAAACCCGCATGCAACCCCCAACTCAGTGTTCACCCCAAATCCATGCACACCCCCAAACCTGCCGACACCCACATCCACCAACATACCCTGATCTGTGCGCACCCCAAACCCGCTGTCTCCCCCACATGCACATTACATTATCCCTGAGCAAGAATCATTTCTAACAGTTCACTGCTACCCCCACCTTAAATCAAACAGCAAGAACAAAGTGCATTTGTTGTTAAAGTATTTGTAAAGGAAACAGCCTTGAGATTCATTACGCCCCGAAATCTATGGACTCCTGCAAAATCATACTTTGGCGCCTCACCCTGGCGTTGGTGTGACACTGGCCGAACATCAGCGAAGCACGGCGGAGATACGTTCTCTGGCAGGTCTAACCTAGCGGTGAAGGTGATGTTCCAACGGTATGGTACTAGACTGGATCTAGTAGTATGATCGCGGCTAGCTAAGTCAAGGAGGTAAGCATGTCTTTGCTACTTTGTAGGTTCTGCCTCTTCAGGCAAAGGCTGCACCCAACGAGGACGCCGGCACCAGGGCGTCTGATGGTGTCTGTGGCAGTGAATCCAAAAGGGTCAATGGTACAGTCACCCCGGTGACATGCGGAGGAACCAGAGTGCTGGTCAGCGGATGGCATCACTAGACCAGTTAGTTGTCACTGCGGGGCAGCTTCCTTATCCGCTCAGTCTGTTACGCTCCTGTGTACCACTGAGCATCAGATCTGGAATCCCAGAGACACTGCATGGTGGGACACGACACCGTCTGTCTGATTACCGTGCAAGGCGTCAGTCAACATCGAAATCGATGGACAGCTGAAGAAGAAATCCAAGGACTCCCCAAATCAGCCAATACACCCAAATGTGTGCGCAGTCCCAAATGCTCCCAAATCCCTGTGGACCCTTAAGTTCCCAAGGCAGTGTACACCCCCAAATTCACCGACACTCCCAAATCCCTGTGCACCCTCAAATGCCCAAAGCAGTGTGCACCCCCAAATTCACCGACACTCCCAAATCCCTGTGCATCCTCAAATGCCCAAAGCAGAGTTCACCCCCAAATTCACCGAGACTCCCAAATCCCTGTGCATCCTCAAATTCCCAAAGCAATGTGCAGCCCCGAATTCACCGACACTCCCAAATCCCTGTGCACCCTCAAATGCCCAAAGCAGTGTGCACCCCCAAATTCACCGAGACTCCCAAATCCCTGTGCATCCTCAAATTCCCAAAGCAATGTGCAGCCCCGAATTCACCGACACTCTCAAATCCCTGTGCACCCTCAAATGCCCAAAGCAGTGTGCACCCCCAACTTCACCGACACTCCAAAATCTGTGTGCGCCCCCATATTCACCAACATATACTGAAACTTTTGAACATCCGCAAATCAATATAAAGCCCCATTTCCATGTGCACCCCCAAACCCACTGACATCCCCACAAGCACAGTAGATTATCCCAGAGCAAGAATCATTTCAAACGGTTCACAAAATAGCTGCCTTCATGTTAAAAAGTTCAAAGTTCAAAATGCATTCATTATTTAAGTATCTATGCGTGCCTGCATCTGTGTGTTTATATGCGTCCTCGTGTGTGCCTGCGTGTGTTTGTGTCACTGGACAGCTAGCAGACAGCACTCGGTCTTTGTCGAGACAGCGTGGCTGCAGGAACACCTGACTAGTGTGGAAGAAACCCTTCAGGACACCAGAGCGATGTGCGTACACTGGTTCAGGGAGCTATAGAGCACTGCATTGTTTTTAAGGGAAACAGCAATATCATGGGTTTAATTCTGAATACGGTACGGGAGAGCTCAGACAGTCTCTAGTTAATACATTTGAGGAGGCTGAACACAGGAATGAGAGACTGAATCTATGAGGAGCGTTTGATGGCTCCAGGCCTGAACTCGGTGAGTTTAGAAAAATGAGGGAGACACCGGATTGAAACCTGTCGCATATTGAATGCACACTGAACAGAGTGGAGACCTGGGGAGGGAGATGTGAAAGTGTTTCTGTGTCCGTGTGTGTGTGTGTGTGTGTGTGTGTGTGTGTGTGTGTGTGTGTGTGTGTGTGTGTGTGTGTGTGTGTTGGTGTGTGTGTGTGTGTGTTTGTCTACCTGTTGTTATGTGGTCATCTGTATCTGCCGGCTGTCGGGCAGAAAGAGAGGAAGAGACAGTGAGGGAAAGAAGAAGCCAGTGAGTGGGTCGGTGGGTAGGAATGTGTGGAGCAAAGAGTGGGGAACTGGGGAAGAGAACGGATGAAGAGAGGAGGAGAGAGAGAGGTAGTGTGGAAGAGAGGAAAATAGGTGAGGGGAGAGGGGAAGAGAAAGGAGGAGGGAGTGGAAGAGGGACAGGAGATGGAGAGAACGAGACGGTGAGGGAATGAGGAAGAGGAGCTGGCGAGAGTGGGAACGGGTGAAAATGGGGACGGGGAGCGGGGAGAGTTTAAGGCAAAGAGGAGGAAAGAGAAATTTTTGGGAAACGGGTGAAGGGCAATGGGAATATGGAGGGAGCACGTATATGTGTGTACGTGTGTGTCTGTGTCTGTCTGTCTACCTACCCGTGTGTATGTGGGTGTCTGAATCTGTATGCCTTTCAATAACTTTAGAATCCCTGCCCCTTATCGCCTTACTATGACCATGGATGTCCAGTACCTATTCACTTCTATCCCCGATCGGAAGGCCATAAAGCACACCACTTTCTTCCTGACAACGGACCCAGCCAATTCCCCTTCATCCACTCTTTATCAGGAGTCAGAGAGCACTATAACAAACAAACAAACAAACCCCTTTGCCCATTGAGTCGGCACCGAATTGTTATTCTGCCGAGTCCCATAACCGCAACTGGACCATAGACCTCAATACCCTCCCGTCCATGTACTGATCCAAACTTCTCTGCAATGAAATCCATAACTTCCACTGACAGCTCTTCCCACACCCTCACCACCCTCTGAGTGAAGGGATTCCCACTCAGGTTCCTCTTAAATATTTCACCTTTCATCCTTAAACTGCGACCTCCAGTTCCCATCTCATCCAACCTCAGAGCATGTAGTTACCCTGTCAAAAACACTCATAATTTTGTATACCTCTTTGAAATCTCCCATAATTTTCCCGTACTTCAGAGAAAAGAGTCCTCACCTTTTCTTACAGATTGGGTCCTCGGGCATAACAGAACCCTTGGGCTTTAAAAAGTTGTGTATCCTACAATCAACCAGAGGCATTGATGGAAACCAGTTGGGGTTACCGAGAAGTCGACAGTGGAACATATTCCAAGCGTCAGAAGAACCCAGGCATCCAAAAATAAAACACTCTTCTTGTGATGCTTCAAACAGTTCTCAAACTCACCCTTAACAGGATGATCATTTCTTGCCTCTAGAAATAATCCAATGTGTTAACATTAAATCCAAACTCCACATTTTCAACCAGTAAATACGAAACCGGAGACGATCTTACTGTAGCACAACACAATCGTACAGCATGCGCCGGTATCACGCCCAAACATTTTAAAGTTGAAGATGAAGCTGATCCAGAAGCCACAATCCAGAACAGATCTACTTAAACAAATATACTGGTCAACAAAGATTTCTTCGCAGGACCCCAGAATATCCACAAATACACCCGAGACTGTTTAATGATCCTTTATCAATTATTTTGCAGATATGGTGCTTCCATTTGTTTCAGGTTCATCTCAGGTAATTTTGGGACTGTCAGCGCAGCCTTCCAGCGCTTTGCCAATGATCTGTCATAAACTGTTTCGGCTGCGGACATCCCGTGTTTGTTCTGATAATGAGTTCTCATTTGGAACAAGACTATCTGTCACATACTGTTTCGGCTGCGGACATCCCGTGTTTGGTCTGATAATGAGATTTCATTTTGAACAAGACTATCGATAACATTCTCAGCCAACTTTGACCGGTTTCTTCTTCTGGTTTAGCCAATTTGTATTTCAGCATCCCATCAGTCCCTTCAAACAGGCCGGCAGCCTGTGGTCTGGGGGGCCGGGGGGGGGGGGCGTCAATGGAATATATATTTAATTCCCGGAGCCTGGCATAATTGGGTCTTAATCTCACCCACAAAATGAGGGTCATTGTCAGAAACAACTTGCACATATTACCCTGAATCTGGGAATCAGTGTAATTCGATAAAATCGAGTTGTAGTTGGCCGAAATGGTACCTTGGCAACGAGATATATTCCTTGGGGCATGGGGTGCCTTTTCCTAGTGTATGGAGTTGGCATATCAGACATCGACTAGCACCATTCTTTCCAACTTTCTCCGGGTCCAGGCTCCACCATGATTCCAAACATTGCCTTAACATTCCCTCCTGGCTAAAGTGTGTATTGTTCTGTACAAAGTCTACAATATTGCCCAGTATAGTTTCAGATCCGCAGACCTGACGGGCAGGAGTAAGCCAGACGTCGTCAGTCGGTGAGTAAAAACATCCAGCCGACTCTCCAATGGCTTTGTCTTTTTCAGAGGCGTCCCTCTGTAAAACACACACATACTCAATTCCAGACACACCCTTTGTTTCGGAAACGGGGATTCGGGATTTTCCCCGGCGATCCGGCATTTGGGGAACAATCGGTGCTCCGGTAAGGGCAGCTTGTTCCGCAGCTGAGTCTGCTCTGTCGTTTCCACGGTCAGTCTCAGTGGTACCTTTGGTGTGTGCAGAGCGTTTAATAATGGCCAATTGTGAAGAGAGGCAGATGGCGGACAAAAGGCCGTCGATGTAAATTTTATTAGTGACAGGCATATCAGAGCAGGTAACACAACCCCCAAATTTTCAAAGTTGGCCGAGGTCATGAGCGACCCCACAGGCACATCCAGAGTCTGTAAAACTGTTGGCCAATTTCCCAGTGGCCAGGATGCATGCTGGAGTGAGAGCAAAGAGTTCAGCTCGCCGCTCCGAGTGAGGAGAAAGGAAGAAAGCTGACGCCACGGATTCTATGTCAGAAACAACAGCACATCGTACACGGCGCTGGCCTTCGTTGTCTATAAAGGAGATTCCATTAACATCGCAGAGTAAATCCTGGTCAGTCATATTCTGTCAACTGGTGACTTATTGTTGCACAATCATGGGGTATTGAATCTGGACACTCAGTAGGGCATTCACAAAATGTAGCAGGGGTCACAGTAGAACAGGGGAGAAAAGAGAGAAGGCGTTTCTGTGGGAGAAGGACCTCTTATTTATTGCAGCCGGCCTGCGTATGGTCCTGAGTTTGGCAGATGTTCAACAGGGTGACTCTGTCATGAGAGCCGAGCATATCCGCTGCCTGGTGCGGGGTAAAGTTACCCGCTGCCAGAACCGGATCGAGCTGAGTATATCCACTGCCTGGTGCGGGGTAACGTTACCCGCTGCGAGAACCGGATCGAGCTGAGTATATCCACTGCCTGGTGCGGGGTAACGTTACCCGCTGCGAGAACCGGATCGAGCTGAGTATATCCACTGCCTGGTGCGGGGTAACGTTACCCGCTGCGAGAACCGGATCGAGCTGAGTATATCCACTGCCTGGTGCGAGGTAACGTTACCCGCTGCGAGAACCGGATCGAGCTGAGTATATCCACTGCCTGGTGCGGGGTAACGTTACCCGCTGCGAGAACCGGATCGAGCTGAGTATATCCGTTGCCTGGTGCGGGGTAACGTTACCCGCTGCGAGAACCGGATCGAGCTGAGTATATCCACTGCCTGGTGCGGGGATAACGTTACCCGCTGCGAGAACCGGATCGAGCTGAGTATATCCGCTGCCTGGTGCGGGGTAATGTTACCCACTGCGAGAACCGGATCGAGCTGAGTATATCCACTGCCTGGTGTGGGGTAACGTTACCCGCTGCGAGAACCGGATCGAGTTGTAGGCGACAGGTCGTTGTCGATCCCCATGGCTCCGGGAAGGGACAGCGGTGGCAGACGCGCCCTTGATTGTCACATCGAGTGCAACACGGCGATTATATAGGAGCCGGCCCGAGGAGGGGTGCGATATCTGGGCTTTCCTGAGGGAAGCAAAATCCTGTTCGGCCGGTTCTGGGAGCTGAAAGGGAGTTTCGCATTTGGGCGAGGATTTGGTGAGCAGGACAACATTTGGAATCCAATTGCGGCAGAAATTGACAGGGCCCGGGAATATAATCAACTGAGTCGGCGTAGTGTATTAACCATGGGGGTTAAACAGCACAGGTCAAGCGCTGAATCTGGTACCTTCTGTTTTTTTTTTACGATCTGTACCACACTTGATAACAAAACCTTTTTTAAAGCAAATATGATTTTTTTTCTCTGACAAACTAACACACTATTAAAGTATAACGGAGAGAAGTTACATTTGTCAAGAATTGGACAAAGTCAGAAATCAACCCTTCCTCACCAGGAAAGATAATAAATATTAAAATATGGAAGATTGCTCTAGCCACCCGCTGAAATGTTTTATACTCAAATTTAAATGAACTTATTCACTTCCGATAGCCTTTGCGGTTTGCTTTGAAAGACTGAACAACGACAGTTCTTTCTGACAAGGCCACAGGTTGTCAATACAGCTACTATGATAAATAATGAACGTCTTTATCAGATTTACAGCTTTCCTGGAAATACATAGTCTTTGTGAACTACGAACTAATGTAAATGGCTTTCTGAAGCTAGAGTGGACTCTGACAAGTTCGCATTGTTGACTTTAATATTGTCGGCCACCCTGCTGGCTAGGGTTTGGTGGAGAAGATCACAGTACTGTGGGGTCTGGTTCTATGCTGCGTACAGCCGATCTCCTGATCATCAATATTGTTTGGGGAATCGTCTGTGTGTCTGGATAGAGGCGGGGTACCCCAGAATTATTTGTATTCTGAGTTTCCCTTTTACCTGTATTCGTTCTTTCTTGGTCAGTATGTTTTGTCTCTGATACAATTATTTTCCCCGTCTCCTTTGTCTGATTTTGCCCCTATCACACTCTTCACAAATCGCTCTCAACTCTTGCCAACTCCTTGGATTACTTCTTTTGGTCACGGATGTCTACTCATCTTCGCTTTCCTTTATCCGTCCAAAAATTTAATTTATGTCTGTTATTTCTGACTCTTGTCTCCAGACGGCAATCCGGCGACCGTACTCTTTCCCTGCATTCACTTTCCATATTCGCTGTTCCGCCTGCCGTATTAAATTCAAATCAAATGTATCTCCTGCAGGCCAGTTGTCTTTTCCCAAATGCTTAGACAATTAGAACTACATTTCACTAAGTGCGCATCCCTTGTATTCAGGGGACTTGAACCACCTGCTTTGACTTACTAGAAACCTCGAACTTCCCAATTATTCTGGGTGACTCGAACCACCCGTCTTGATTTCCTATTCCGGGGGACCGGAACACCCGTCTTGACTGACTGCTCTGGGGTCTCGAACCACCGGTCATGACTTACTATTCCGGGGAACTCGGACTACTTGTCTTGAGTTACTATTCCGGAGACCCGAACCACCTGCCTTGACTTACTATTCGGGGGATTGAAAACACCCGTCTCCTCTTTATTCCCTCTGGGTCCCGTCAGTGGATTTCCCGCCAAAATGAGGGAACAAATAGAGTTGTTAGAGAGAAGAGAAATGAAAATGAAGCGAAATATATTTACTGTTATTGCAGAGTACAGTTGTCATGCACCAATACAGCGAAAATGAGTTTGCAACTCTCATACTCAATGCTATAAAACAACAAATAAAATAAATAAACAATAAATAAGATCAAGTAACCAGCCAGAACAAGCAATGTCCAGCAGTACAACAGCGCAACTCAGATGCGTGACAGCCATAAAACCAGTATTAAAGTAGCAATATAACAAATTTATGGATGATGCTTGATCGATTGGTTCAGAGCAATTACAGCTCTGGGGAAGAAGCTATTTTTCAGTCTGGAAGTGCGGGCATAGAAAATCTTATAACTTATGCCAGATGGAGGAAGTTCAAACAGATGATTGCATGGGTGTGTATTGTCCTTACAGATGCTTGTGGCTTTCCTTAGGCAGCGGAGCTGTAGGTGTCCTCCAGGGCTGGGAGCTGTGTCCCGATTATCTTCTGGGCGCTAGAGACGACTCGCTGAAGTGTTTTCCTATCAGCTGCTGTACAACTGAGATACCACACAGAAATGCAGTATGTTAGGATGCTCTCTATGGTGCAGCGGTAAAAGATCACTAGCATCTGTTCAGGGAGACCGGCTTTCTTCAGCGTCCTGAGGATAAACAAGCATTGCTGTGCCTTCTTAACTATTGTAGTGGTGTTAGTGGACCATGTAAGGTCTTCTGAGATATGTATTCCCAGAAACCTGAAACTGGACACTCTCTCCACTCTGTCTCCGTTACTGTAGACTGGAGCGTACTCATCACACCGTGACTTTCCAAAGTTGATAATCATCTCCTTGGTCTTTGCTGTATTAAGAGACAGGTTGTTCTCTGAGCACCAGCTCACTAAGTTCTGTACATCCGCTCTGTACGCTGATTCGTCTCTGTTGGAGATCAACCCGATCACTGTTGTGTCGCCTGCGAATTTGACGATGGTATTGGTGTTAAATGCAGGTACACAGTCGTAAGCGAAGAGGGGGTAGAGTATGGGACGCAATAAACAACCTTGTGGTGTACCAGTGTTCAGGATAGCAGTGGAGGACAGGTGAGGGCCCAGTCTCACTGCCTGTGAACGCTCTAACTAGAAATTCAGGACCCAGTTGCAGAGTGATGTGCTGAGTCCTAGCTGCTGGAGTTTGGAGATGAGCTTGCTGGGGATGACAGTATTAAAATAAGAGATATAATCAACAAACAACATCCTCACGTACGTGCCCTTTCTCTCCAGGTGTGTTAGGACAGTGTGAAGAGCTAATGAGATGGCACCCTGCGCGGACACAAGGTTAGAGCTTGTGGGCCCGTTCGTGTCTGATTCACCCCAACGGTCTGCCCGTCCACTGACTCAGTTTTGGCAAGGGGTCTACCACCTATTGGGAACCTGCTTGCAGCGCCAAGCTTCGATCCGCCTCTCTACCGGAGAACTTTCAGTTCAGACCCTGGGAATAATTGTCAAGCACAGTTAGCTTAGAGTACTAGCAAGCTTGCGTTGCTCAGATGACGCACAGAGTCCCGCTCAGTGAGCTTTGGAAATCCTGCAAGTCAAGTTAGTCCCCGAGTACGGTCTGGGCTGTTGTTAAAAATATTCCTTATCACATACATACTCTGATAAGGGTCCACAGTGCGGCTCCTTATCGAACAAACACTTCTTTGTTCAGACATTATTCTCACAGCACGACTTGTCAAGCTGCCAATAACTTAGTTAGGTTTTAACCCTTTTAATTCTGCATATAATTCCCCAACGTTAGAGTCAGTCACAGACACGACAGCACAGATACTACCCTTCGGCCCGTCACCCACGAGAGACTGTCAAAGAAACCAGAGCGCAGAAACAAACACCTTGACCCGTCAACCTGTCATTTCTGTCCCGTGAGGGTGAGCCACAGACACGACACCACAGAAACAGTCCATTCGGCCCAGCAGCGTGTCGTTCCTGTCCCGTTAGACTGAGTCACCAACCCGGCAGGATCCATCATCCTAACATTACTGCTCCGTTTGAGACAGTCTCAGAACGCAGAACACAGAAACAGACTCATCGTATATCATCGGTTTGATTTTTAACTGGTGTCCCTCGTCGTGTACACTTCCCCACACCTGATAGCGAGGTGTGACACCCCGACATGCCCATTAGGTTATCACAGAGCAAAGATCATTTCAAACAGTTCACAAGTTAGCTGCCTCCATCTTCCAGAATAGCAAAACCAAAGTTCAAAGTTCAAACTGCATTTATTAGTAAAGTACCCTAAGATTCATCACACCCCAATCTGTGTGCACCCCAGAATCTACCGACATACCCCCAAATCTACCCGAACGATCAAATTCAAGTGGACGCTCTTATTCGACAATACACCCCATATCAGAGTACACCCCGATATTAGCCGACACATCCCTCGATCTGTGCCCCTCACAAATCCATGTACATCCCCAAATCTCAATGCATCCCACAAGTCAGTGTGCGCCGTCAAATCCAATGACATCCCTAAATCGGTGTGCAAATCTAAATCTATCTGCACCCTCAAATCCGTGTGCAGCCCAAACCCGCTGATACCACCGCGAGTAAATTGGATTATCCCAGAGCAAGAACAATGTCAAATAGTTCACAAAAGAGCTCGCTCCACCTTACAAATGTAGCAAGGACAACATTCAAATTCAAACTGTATATGTCAGTAAAGTATCTGTGAATGAAGCAACGCTGAGACTCATCACAGCTCAAATTGACCTTCACCACCTGATAATTATTGTTAATGTATCAAAAACGAAAAACGGTCTGTTTCATCGCAACCCCAAATCTGTGAGCACCCCCAGATCCGTGTCCATTCACATAACAAAGTGCATCCGCCAAATCTGTGTGCACTAACAAATCCGTACGAACTCCAAACCCACTGACACCCTCCGAATGCAGATTAGATTATACCACAGTAAGAATCATTTCAAACAGATCCCAAATAGCTGCCCTACCTTAAAAATAATAAGAACAAAGTTCAAACTTTAAAGTTTATTATCCAAGTATCTATAAATGTAACAACCTTGAGAATGGTCACCACTCCAAATCCACCGACACTCACAAATATGCCGTGTGTGAGAAGTCAGAGTGTGGCAGTAGATAGTTGCCTCTCTGACTGAAGGCCTCTGACCGGTGATGTGCCGCAGGGATCCGCGCTGGATCCTTTGTTGCTTGTCATCTACATCAAAGATCTGGACGATAATGTGATAAACTGGATCAGCAGATTTGCTAATGCCACCAAGATTGAGGTTGTAGTGGACAATGGAGAAGGCTATCAACGTTTTCAGCAGGATCTAAACCAGCTGGAAACATGGGCTGAAAAATAACAGATGGATTTGCTGAAAACAAGAGGGAGGTGTTGCACTTCGACAGAGCCAAGGAGAGAGCTCTTACAAAGTGAACGAAGTACATTCGGATTGGACGGTTGTGACTACTGGTGTCCCACAAGGATCGGTTCTGGGACCTCTGGTTTTCGTGATTTTTATTAACAACCTGGATGTGGGGGTAGAAGGGTGGGTTGGCAAGTTTTGCAGACGACACAAAAGTTGGTGGTGTTGTGCATAATAGAGGATTGTCGTAGATTGCAAAGAGACATTGATATCATGCAGAAGTGGGCTGAGAAGTGGCAGATGGAGTTCAACCCGGAGAAGTGTAAGGTGGTACACTTTGGAAGGACAAACTCCAAGGCAGAGTACAAAGTAAATGGCAGGATACTTGGTAGTGTGGAGGAGCAGAGGGATTTTGGGGTACATGTCCACAGATCCCTGAAAGTTACCTCACAGGTGGATAGGGTAGTTAAGAAAGCTTATGGAGTGTTAGCTTTCATAAGTCGAGGGATAGAGTTTAAGAGTTGCGGGGTAATGATGCAGCTCTATAAAACTCTGGTTTGGCCACACTTGGAGTACTGTGTCCAGTTCTGGTCGGCTCACTATAGGAAGGACGTGAAAGCATTGGAAAGGGTACAGAGGAGATTTACCAGGGTGCTCCCTGATCTGGAGAATATGTATTATGATCAGAGATTAAAGGAGCTAGGGCGTTACTCTTTGGAGAGGAGGAGGATGACAGGAGACATGATAGAAGTATACAAGATATTAAGAGGACTAGATAGAGTGGACAGCTAGCGCCTCTTCTCCAGGGCACCAAAGTTCAGTACAAGAGGACATGGCTTTAAGGTAAGGAGTGGGAAGTTCAAGAGGTATATTAGAGGAAGGTGTTTTACTCAGAGAGTGGTTGGTGCGTAGAATGCACAGCCTGAGTCAGTGGTGGAGGCAGATACACTAGTGGAATTTAAGAGACTGCTAGACAAATATATAGAGGAATTTAAGGTGGAGGTTATATGGGAGGTAGGATTTAAGGGTCAGAACAACATTGTGGGCCGAAGGGCCTGTACTGTGTCGTAATATTCTATTTTCTATGTTCTATGTTCTACGTTCTCACAGGGGTGGTCGCTGATTTGCTGTGAGTGTGTCTGAGGACGGACTGCGGCCGGGAGGAGTATATGTCAGTCTCAGTTTGTTCTCAGAATCAAAGGAGTTTCCCTGGAGCTCAAAGTTCAAAGTACGTTTTATTATCAGAGAACAGATAACGAGACATGAAATAACCGCAGCGGCTGCTGATCGATTTCTGTAGCTCTCGCCGCTCCCCCGTGCAATCTGATAGGCTGAAGGCCAAGGGAGTACAAGAGGCAAAGGTAAACTCGTGTTTCAGAAAATAAGAAACAGAAGCAGGCGTTGTCATTCGGCCCCTCACGCTGGCTCTGCTTTTCACTCAGAACATGCCCGATCTTTGGCTTCAGCGACACTTTCCTGCAGCGTTCCCATCATCACTGAGCCCCTAAATATGTCTTTAGAATGTAGAAAACTTGTGGGAAAAAATCCAAAGTTTCACTGCACTCTGGGTGAGGAAATTTCTCCTCATCTCAGTCTTGCAGAGGCGACCTTGGATTTTGAATCTGTAACCGCTGGTTCCACACCTGAGCGGGAGGAAACATAATTCCTGCCCCAAGTATGTCAATATCCTGTGAGTTTGTGTCTGCCTCTTATTTCTCTAATTCTGAGACAGGCGCATTGTGATCATTCCTTGTGGGAGCATCTCAATGGACGGGCAAGTCAGCGTAGTTATCCTCAATTGCTCAAGAGCCTGATCATTGATGTGTAATAACTGTTCCTGAGCCTGGTTTTGATTGTCCTGAGGCTCTTGTATCTTCCTGCTGATTGGGCCTGCCCTGGGTGGTGAGCACCTCTGGTGATGGATGCTGCTTTGCTCCGACAGCGTTCCCTGTAGATGTGCTCAGTGGTCGGGAGGCTCCACCCGTGATGTACTGGGCCGAATCCAATACCTGGTGTAGGGTCATCGTCCTCTCGGTGTGAACCATGTTTTATTGAAATTGGTCACCGTTCTTTCAGGTCTGCAGCTTTGACCACAAGAACAACCAGGCAGTGGTCAGCACGGAATGTCCTGCAACTACTTCAGGAGAAGGATTGGATAGACACAGTGGGGTGTTTCCCTGAGCAGACAGTCCAGACCATCTGGCAGAATGCCTCATCACCAGATCTTACCAACAGGCACCAAGACCTTACCTGTCCGGCGGCGAGAGGGGCCGTCCCAGTCTGATCCTTGCTGCATGCCCGGAGATCACTCCCACAGCGCGCTGCTGCGAAATTACTGCTGTGGAGATCAGTCGGTCACTCACCCCTTTGAGGACTGAGGACTGGCGAAGATATGTGGAGAAAGATGCAAGGGCCTGTGCCACAGCAGCTGTGTGACAGAGGCTCACAGGACGCACAGAAAAACAGACATCAAGTGCTGCTGGAAAATCATCAACTAGGCGAAAGGCTCCCGAAACGAATTGTTGTGCCATTACATCGAGATGTCCGTAGAGCAAGGGTTCCCAAGATGCGGATGGGACCAACGGTAAAAGGTATTGGTCCATGGCAGGAAAAAAAGGTTGGAAATTCCTGTCGGACAGGAATGCTGCCAGCTGGCACATTCCAGGCTGCAGGGATACTATTGAAACTATAGGGTTCCTCGACTACTGGACAGCAAGGGGCCGGGTTGAGTGAGGAAGCTTCTCAGTTATTGTAGTAGTAGACCACCCCAGGGGGCCACATGTGCGACAACAGTCCTATCCATTTTAACGAATGTAAAAAAAAAAACACTAAATACCGCCCAGATAATGAATGTAAATTCATTGGGTAAAGACATTGCACGGTTTATCCTTGTGAATATTTTTATGGTGAACAAAATCTATTTTGAGAAAAAAAAAGTCAACGTCTTGCCCGTGTCCAGAGTCAGGAAGACCGGGCCTTCCATTACAGACGGCACGGACATAGAACCATAGAACCATAGTACATTACAGCACAGAAACAGGCTCTTTGGCCCTTCTTGACTGTGCCGAACTATTTATCTGCCTAGTCCCACTGACCTGCACCTAGACCATATCCTTCCATCCATCTCTCATCCATGTACCTGTCCAAGCTTTTCTTAAATGTTAAAAGTGATGCCGCATTTACCGGGACTTGGAGGAGACTCGGGAAGCGTGGCCTCTCGGGCAGTGCGGTGGCCAGCACTAAACTGTCCGGGGCTTTTACCCAACGATAACGGATGGACAACCAGTATATTCCCGAGGTCCGTCCTCTGGGACGGACAGCAGAGCCTTCCTGATCAACAGACAACAAATTATGGACGACCTCTGCAAGTCAGATGGAGAGAGTGTGGAGAGAGATGGAGAGAGATGGAGAGAGTGTGGAGAGAGATGGAGAGAGATGGAGAGAGATGGAGAGAGATGGAGAGAGATGGAGAGAGAGTGGAGAGAGGTGGAGAGAGGTGGAGAGAGGGTGGAGAGAGGGTGGAGAGAGAGTGGAGAGAGCGGTGAGAGAGCAGTGAGAGAGTGGTGAGAGAGTGCGGAGAGAGATGGAGAGAGTGCGGAGAGAGATGGAGAGAGCGTGGAGAGAGCGTGGAGCGAGCGTGGAAAGAGCGTGGAGGAGATGGAGAGAGCGTGGAGAGAGATTTTGGAGAGAGTGTGGAGAGAGATGGAGAGAGAGGAGAGAGCTGGAGAGAGTGTGGAAAGAGTGTGGAGAGAGTGTGGAGAGAGATGGAGAGCGTGGAGAGAGGATGGAGAGAGCGATGGAGAGAGCGATGGAGAGAGAGATGGAGAGAGTGTAGAGGAAGCGTGGAGAGAGATGGAGAAAGATGGAGAGTGTTGAGAGAGCGTGGAGAGAGATGAAGAGAGGTGGAGAGAGGTGGAGAGAGTGTGCAGAGAGTGTGGGGAGAGTGTGGAGAGAGTGTGGAGGGAGCGTGGAGCGAGCGTGGAGAGAGCGTGGAGAGAGATGGAGAGAGATGGAGAGAGATGGAGAGAGTGTGGAGAGCGATGGAGAGTGTGGAACGAGTGTGGAGAGAGATGGAGCGAGTGTGGAGTGAGTGTTGACAGAGTGTGGAGAGAGTGTGGAGAGAAATTGTGAGTCTACGTTTCAGGTTGACATACTTTCTTAAGAATAGTCAAAAAAAAATAGGGGAGATAGCCGTAGAAACTATATGTGTTGGGTTGGATTCAGATGGGAAGTGGGTGAGTGAATACTGGATGGATTTAAAAAGGCGGTCACAGCGGCTCTTCGGTCCAACTTGTTCGTGCCGACCAACTTGATTTAATAAGATCGTCCCATTTCCCATTATTCGTTTCTTATCAATGTACCTGTCAAGATATATTTTAAAATACTTTAACTGTACCCACCTCTACAGTTGAGCAAGGGCTCTGTGTAAACTTAGAGAACCGTCTTCCGTGTCCGCAACACAATGATTTTTAGCGTCACTCACAAAACTACTAACTGCGTCACTTACACTATCATACAAATCATTAATATGAATGATAAACAACCGCGGCCCCAGCACCGACCTCTGCAGGTCACAGGCCTCCAGTCCTCTGTGTTTAAGAGACACATGGACAGACACTTTAACAGGCCAGGCACGGATGGCGACTGACCTAATGCCACCCAAAGTGATGAATATTGATGGGTAAATAGTTCAGCATAGAGGTGATGGATCGAAGGGCAGCTTCTATGTTGTACGGCGAAGGCTCTGTGACGTAGAGCATGGACATTTACAGCACATTGCAGGTCCTTTGGCCCTTAATGACCATACAACCTACTGTAGAGGCTGCCTAGACATTTCCAAGCGCATAGCCCTCTATTTTTCTAAGCTCTCTGTACCTTTCTAAAAGGCTCTTAAAAGATCCTATTTTACCGGCTTCCACCACCACTGCCGGCAGTGCATTCCACACACCCACCAGGTGAAAAACCTACCCCTGACATCCCCTCGATAATTATTTCCAAGCACCTTAAAACTATGCCTCCCCATGTTATCCATTCCAGCCTGGGAAAAGCCTCTGGTCAATACCTCTCATCATCTTATGCACCTCGAAATGAACTGAATGACTGAGAGAACCACCCATCGCAACCAACAGAACAGGGAATTCCAAAGAGACTGTGACCCCTGACCCTTGACTCCTCAGACAAGGACAACATCCTCTTTGCATCCTGCCTGTTGAGACCTGAAAATGTTTTGTGTTCCCTGAGATTTCCTCTCATTCTTCTGAACAGGGTACAGAGAACATAGCACAGTTCAGCACAGGAACAGGCTCTTCGTGCAATGTTAACATTGATTTCAAGGAAAGTCAAGTCGCATTTTATTGTCATTTCGACCATAACTGCGGGTACAGTACACAGTAAAACGCGACAACGGGCTACATGAAGCAATACAAAAACTACACTGAACTACATAAAGCAACACAAAAACTGCACTAGACTACAGACCTACCCAAAACTGCATAAAGTACCCAGAACAATGCAGGCATTACAATAAATAATAAACAAGACAATAGGCACAGCGGAGAGCAGTAGGTTGGTAGTCCGATGTCTTGGGGGGGGGGGGAACTGTTACATAAATAAACAGCTGAATGGTGGCGTCCAGGATTCCATCCGTTTCTGTACTCCGGCCGAGTATTTCTTTGGAGTCGGATGTAGTCCAATTTAATGTCCATTGGAGAGCAGAATGGACGGGAGAGGCAGCCGGCAAGGGCTTGCTTTTTTCCTGGCACGGACTCCTGCCCGCTCACCTCGGTTCTGCCTCCTCGGACAGGGCTTACGCGTCTCCACATCCGGCCACTAGCATCAGGGGACTGCAGGCCCGATTCCCTCAGCAAGCGGACATTGGAGAGCAGAATGGACGGGAGAGCCAGCCGGCAAGGGCTTGCCTTTTCCCTGGCACGGGCTCCTGTTCACTCGCCAGTGTGAAGTGTGAAGTGGGGGAGTGTGAAGGTTCGAGACAGTAAAGGAGGTGATAATGGGAACCAGTCGGCGAGAGATGAATGGGATATTGTACCAGAACCAGGTGTGGGAGAGGTGGAAAGCCTGTGGATGATCTGTGTGTGTAGAGGTAACGAGATGGTGGAGGGGGACAAAGATGGAGATGAGGATCCTTTTTTCCCCTTTCGCAGAATCCCATCACCCGCAGACCGTCATTAGGACAGGGGAAGAATTTGTAGGGAGCCTTAAGCAATACAGGTCCTGATGAAGGGTTTCAGCCCGAACTGTCGACCCTACTCTTTTCCAAAGATGCTTCCTGGCCTGCTAATTTCGTCCAGCATTTTGTGTGTGTGTGTGGCTCCGCTTTAAATATACTCGATTAGTTGGCCTCCACTGCTGCCTGTGGCAGATTCACTATACTGTGGGGAAAGAAATTGCTACTCATCACTGTTCTAAATGGACATCCCTGTAGTCGAGGGCTGTGCCCTCTGGTCCTAGACTCACCAGCTAGAGGAAACATCCTCCCGACATCAACTCTGTCCAGACAGGTTTCAGGGACAAAGATGGGAGGTGAGGATCCTTTCACACAGCCACATCGCTGCAACCCTTCATTGGGACAGGGTAAGGAATTTCAGGCACATTTCACCACATTTCAGCCGAACTGCTGGAAGACTGGAGGGTGGCTCAGGTGTTGCCTTTATTTATGAAGGACTGGTCAAGCCCAGGAACTCCAGGCCGCTGAGACTAGCACCAGTGGTGGGAATGTGTCTGACGGAGAGAGAGGATCAAACAGCATTTGGAAAGGCAAAGACTGATTAAGGACAGTAAGCACGGAGTTGCGCACGGAAAAAAATCCCGTCTCACAACGCTGATTGAATAGCTACTGGTGATGACAGATGGGATTGACCCGCACAGTGCGGAAGACATATGATCAAATGTTATAGGATCAGAATTCAGCCAAACAGACCATTATGTCTGATCTGTATCTCCATCACGGCTGATTTATTGTCCATGTAACCATATAACAATTACAGCACGGAAACAGGCCATCGCGACCCTTCTAGTCCGCACCGAAAGCTTACTCTCACCTAGTCCCACCGACCTGCACTCAACTCTAACCTCTCGCCTCCTCCCCGTAGCGTTTTGACCCCCCGACTAATCAAGCACTTATCTACTGCTTTAAATTTCAAACACGAAATAAACTGCAGATGCTGGAGATCCAAGCAACACTGGTCCTGATGAAGGGTCTCGGCCCGAAACGTCGACTCTTTTCCACAGACGTTTCCTGGCCTGCTAAGATCCTGCGGCATTTTGTGTGTGTTGTTCCGCTTTAAACATACTCAATTATTTGGCCTCCACAGCTTCCTGTGGCAGATTCACTCTCATGTGGCTAAATGAATTCCTCCTCATCTCTGTTCTAAATGGACATCCTCTTGTCGGACGCTGTGCCGGTTTATGCTCTGATGAATCCAACTTAGGAAACATCCTCCCAACATCAATTCTACCAAGATAGGTTTTAAGGACATGAGGCCAGACCCTTCTTTAGGATCTGTGTTGTTTGTATCAGCAGCATCTGCAGATTTCTTGCGTTTTATTTTTTAAAGCAGAAATTGATAGATTGTTGGTTAGTCATGGCGTCAAAATTTACGGGGAGGAAGCAGACGAAAATTGTTGAGAAGGACAATAAATCAGCCGTTATTCTAAACACCAGGCGGGTAGAGGCACAGAAGCATCAAACGCTCCTAATATGTTAATGCATTTATTTCCAGATTCATTCTTGTGAATCTCCCCTGCTCCCTCTCCAATGGCAGCACATCTTTCGCAGTTTAAGGGGTGCAAAACTGCTCAAAATACTCCGTGTGGTCAGACCAATGCCCTATAATCACGCAGCATTACATATTGGTTCCTGTGTTCTAATCTTCTCGAAATGAATGCTAACATTGAGTTTGCCGATCTTAACACTGACTTAGTGAATCAATGAATCCTTCAGGGAATACTGCACAAGGACACTCAAATTCTCATGCACATCTGATTTTGAATATTTTACCTGTTTACAAAATAGTCTGTGACTTTATTTCTTCTACCAAAGTGCATGCACGACTACCCTACACTATACTCCATCTATCACTTCTTTGTCCATTTTCCAGATCTGTCTCTCTCCTTCCCCAGACCCTGAGCTTCCGCAACACTACTTTCCTCTTCATCAATCTTCATATCATCTGCAATCCTGCCACAAATGCATCAATTCTGTCCTCCGAATCATTCTTTGTCTACCATGCCTTTCAGTTCCTCAAGAATTGCAACAGATTTGCCAGGCAAGTTTCCCCTGAAAGCAATCAATGGTGTCTTTAGCCGAATTTTTCATATGCCCCCAGATACCCAAAAGCTCATCCTTAGTACTGGACTTCAACATCTTCCCAAGCACACTGCATCCATGCCAACTATTGCACTGAAGTTAGCCTAACTCATCTATAATTTCCTTTCGCCATTCACTCTCCCTTCTTAAAGAGTGAAGTGACCATTGTAATTTTCCAGTCATCTTGAATGATTCCAGAATCTAGTGATTCTTGAAAGATTATTACTACTGCATCCGCATTCTCTTTAGCAACCTCTTTCCATACACTGGGGCGTAGTCCATCTGGTCCAGGTCATGTAACAACCATCAGACCTTTCATCTTCCTACGCACTTTCTCCATAGTAATAGCAACGACTGTCATTTCTGTCTCCTGACGCTGTCACATTTTTGACATACAGCTAGCATCGTCCACATTGAGGACTGACACAACATACTGAATAAGTACCTCTGCCATGTCTTTGTCTCCAATTCTACCTCCCCAGTGCATCAGTGTCACTTTCTAGAGCTCCAATATCCACTCGCCCCTCACTTTTACTTTTAATTTATTAGGGGTAAAAGCTTATTGTATACTCTTATGTGTTGTTGGCTAGCTTTCCCTCATCTCTTCGCTCCTTATGGCTTCTATGTTGCTTTCTGTTGGTTATCAAAACTTTCCCTATCCTCCAACTTCCTGCTACTTTTTGCTATATTGTATGCCCTCTCTTTTGCTTTAATGCTGAATTTGACTTAACTTATTCAACATCGTATTCCCATATTCCCTTCAGAATACTTTTTCATCTTTGAGATGTATCTATCCGCCGTCTTAGAAATCTCCCCTAGGAACTCCAGTCTTTGTTGTCCTGCTATCATCCCTGTTTGTGTCCCTTTCCAATCTACTATGGTTCGCTCATCCCTCATACCTCTGTAATTCCACTTATTCTACTCTAATACTGATACATTTGGCTTCATCTTCTCCCTCTCGAACTGTGGAGTAAATTCGTTCATTTTAATGTCACTGCTTTCTGAAGGTTCCCTTACCTTAAGCTTCCTAATCAAATCTGGTTCATTAAACAAATCTGGCTCAAAAATTGCCTTTCTCCTAGTGGACGCAACCAGACGCTCTTTGGAAAACCCATCTTGCAGGCATTTTATAAATTCCCTCTCTTGGGTTGCAGCACCAATCTGATTTTCACAATCTACCCGCAGATTGAAATCTCATTCCTATCGTCCCTTGCCCGTTTTACAAGCCTTTTCTATCTGCTGGTGTAATTTTTATCCCAAATGCTGCCTACTATTTGGAGGAACACACACCAAAGTTGCTGGTGAATGCAACAGGCCAGGCAGCATCTCCAGGAAGAGATGTTGCCTGGCCTGCTGCATTCACCAGGAACTTCGGTGTGTTTTGCTTGAATTTCCGGCATCGGCAGAATTCTTCGTGATTACTATTTGGAGGCCTGTCTATGACTCCCATGGGGGTCTTATAACCGCTGCAGTTTCTTCACTCTACCCACAAAGATTCTACATCTTCCAGATGTCACCTCCCTCTCAGGATTTGATTTTTTTTTTCCAACAGAGCCTCCCAGTACCTCTGCCTACCTGCCTGTCCTTTGAGTACAAGGTGTGTCCCTGGATGTTGAACTTCAACCCATGATCTCCCTTCCAGCCACAACTCAGAAATGCCAACAATGCTGTACCTTGCAAACTCGACCTGCGCTAAAATATCATCTACCTTATTCCGTATACTGGTGCATTCAAATATAACACCTTCAGTCCTGTGTTCATCAGCCTATCCGACACTGTCCACAGGAACCGAAGCAAGGCCTTTGATGTCGATGGTTGACCAGACTTGCGGTGTTTTCTGCATTTCGCTGGGAAGGGTGTAATTACATTGGATAGGAAGCTTCAGGGTGGTGTTACAAGGACTGGAGGATTTGGGTTAAACGGAATGAGTAGATAAGCTGGGGCTAATTCCCTGGATGTAGGATGTTGAGGGATGACACTTTTTATCGACGTAAATAAAATCATAAAGGGCTTAGATAAGGAGCCAGTATTTTTCCTAGAACATGAGAGTAGAGAACCGGAGAACTCAGATGTAAGGTGAGGGGGATCTATAGGGTAACTTTCTCACAGAGAGGGAGGCGAATATATGGAATTTCTTGTCGGCAGAAACTGTAGAAACAGGTATAATTAAACTATATAAAAAGAAATTTAGATGGGAAATGATCAAAGGGATATGGACAAGCATACAGAAACGGGACATGTTCAAGGAGACTTCTTTGTATTGCAGATGGATGAAGTGGGACGTGGGTTCAACTCTGCTAAAACCCTTCCCAGATCATCCTCCTGAGGAATCTCACCCTGGAGTCTGTCTGTGAACTGTTAATGTGACGTCACGTCAGAGGACAGCTCAGCGCACAGACAGACTGGGTAAGGACGTCAATTATCATTCTGAAATGGGAATTTGTGCCTCTTTCTTTGACTGTGTGTCACACTCTGATCGTATGTCTGGGTGTGTTACTCTGCCTGTGTGTGTGTGTGTGTGTGTGTGTGTGTGTGTGTGTGTGTGTGTGTGTGTGTCTGTGTGTCTGTGAGTGTGTGTGTGTGTGTGTGTGGGTGTGTGCGCGCGCGCGCGCTCCCACGCCGAAACATGTCTGATGTCATTGAGTTGTTTCAATAAATAAATGACTGTGTCTGCAGAGAATGGTTTCCAGGTTACACAGGGAAATAACAACATACATTGCTAAGGCTCTGCTTACAATCTAACAATCCTTCTTGTGTATGTGTGTGAGGGAGCCTTGCCAGGCAGGTTATGCTGTGTGTGCTTCTATCGAGGTGTAAACTTGACCGATGTCAGTGCTGGTTGGTGTGTTCGTGCTCAGTCTCACAGTACTTCACGACGAGAAGACATCGGAGCAAAAGGCTGATCTTTTTTTTCCCTTTCCTGGGCCGCACTCCCCGGCCTTCTCCCTGTAACATTTGATGGCGTATCCAATCTACAACCTATGGAGCTATTTCTTAAGTAGACACAACGACACACTCCACAGCTGCCTGTGGTAACAAGTTCTGCAAATTCACCACCCTCTGGCTAAAGAAATTTCTCTGCTTCTCTGTTTTTAAATGGACGCCCCTCTATCTTGAGGTTGTGCCCTCTTGTCCAAAACACCCCCGCCAAGGGAAACATCCTTTCCACATCTGCTCCGTCGTGGCCTTTCAACAGTCGAAAGGTTTCAATGAAACTCCCCCACCCCCACCACCACCTTTCTAAATTCCCATCAGTACAGGCACAGAGCTATCAGACCTTCCGTGTATGATAAACCTTTCATTCCCAGAATCAGCCTTGTGAACCTCCTCCGAACCCTCTACGATGCCGGCATTTATTTTCTCAGATGAGGAGCCGAAAACTGTTAACAATACGCAAGGTAAGGCCTCGCCAGTGCCTTATAAACCGTAAGCATCACATCCCTGCTCTTGTATTCTAAACCCCTTGAACTGAATGTTAATATTGCATTTGCCTTCCTCACCACTGACATTACCTGCAAGTAAACCTTTAGGATGTTCTGCGGAAGGACTTTTGTGTCCATTTACCCCTTATATTTTTGGATTTTCTCCTCATTAAAAAAAAAATCTGCAAATTATGTCTATTACCAAGGTACATGACCATGCAGTTTCCAACATTGTATATAATTTTCTATTTTCTTGCCCATTCTCCTCATCCGAGTCCTTGTGTAGCATTCCTGTTACCTGAACACTGACGGCCCTGCCACCAATCTTGCTATCAGCTGCAATGTCAGCAACAAAGCCATCTATTCCATCAGCTAAATCATTGAGGTATACGTAGCATAAAAAGAAGTCCAAACACTAATCCCTGTGGAACACCACTAATCATTGACTACGAACCAAAATAGGGTCCTTGTATTCTCATTCCCTGCTTCCTATCAATAAGACAATGTGCAATCCATACCAGAATCTTTTCCGTAATTCTGTGGGCTCTGAATTTGGTTAGTAGCCTCGTGTGTGTCATCCTTTCAAAGGCCTTCTGCAAGACCAAATATACAAATATACAATATCTACTACATCTCCTTTATCTACCCTACTTGTAATCTCCTCAAGGAGAAACCTTCGACATTCAGCTCCCAACTACAACCATCCTTCTCCCACAATTCAGTGATCGCCACAACATCATACCTGACAATCTGTAACAGAGCAACAAGATCATCCACCTTATTTCTTATACTCCGTGCATTGTGATATAACACTTTGAGGACTGTATTTGCTACCCCTTTTCATTCTGCATCCCTAATGCACTGATACTCACCCTGCTGGCTGCATTTTTGTCCGAGAATCTGCCGCCATTCCTGACAGTCTGACTGCACGCTATCTTGTTTTTTTTTCCCAACAGTCCCATCCACAGTCCCTTCAATCAAGTTCCACCTCCCCCCCTCCACCAATCACTGTCAAATTAGTTTAAACCCGCTCCAACCGCTCTAAAAACCTCTCTGTGAGAATATTATTCCACCTCGAGTTCAAGTACAACCCTTCATTTTGGAGCAGGTTATACCTCCCGCAAAAGAGACACCAATGATCCAAGAACCTGAAACCCCGCCCTTGCACCAGCTTCACATCCTGGTTGTTGTTGTTTCTTCTTCTTCTTCTTCTTCTTCTTCTTCTTCTTCTTCTTCTTCTTCTTCTTCTTCTTCTTCTTCTTCTTCTTCTTCTTCCTTCTCTCTCTCTCTCTCTCTCTCTCTCTCTCTCTCTCTCTCTCTCTCTCTCTATATATATATATATATATATATATATATATATATACACCATTCGGGTGTCCCGGTCACGTTCATAAACTCCCTGTCTGTTCCTCTGACGATAAAGTCCCCTGTCACTACTCCAACACTCTTCTGCCTCTAATAAAAGTGAGAGTTGCAGTTCCATAAGCGGGAAGACCTGCGTCAATCAGATTCTGCACTCACAGCTCACGAAGGACGTACGTATTTTTCTGACAATCCTAGTCACCCCCACACTGATATCCTCTTTTATTCGCTGCACTAACATCAAAGCGGTATTAATTTTCCAGTTCTTGTAGTTGCATTCAAACTCATGTCTTGGCATGTTAGTGGAGCGTGCCTGGATCAGGACACAGTGGTTGATCTAACAATCCCGGTTAAGGGTTGTATTGTGTCCCTGTGCTAGTGTGTTCACTCTCACGTGGTCAGACAGCAGAGCGTCGTGGTGGAGGGAGTACATTCGGATTGGAGGGTTGTGACTAGCGGTGTCCACAAGGATCTGTTCTGGGATCTCCACTTCTCTTGATTTTTATTAACGACCTGGATGTGGGGGTAGAAGGGTGGGTTGGCAAGTTTGCAGACCACACAAAGGTTGGTGGTGGTGTAGATAGTGTAGAGGATTGTTGAAGACTGCAGAGAGACATTGATAGGATGCAGAAATGGGCTGAGAAGTGGCAGATGTAGTTCAATCCGGAGAAGTGTGAGATGGTACAGTTTGGAAGGACAAACTCCAAGTAGAGTACAAAGTAAATGGCAGGATACTTGTTAGTGTGGAGGAGCAGTGTGATCTGGGGGTACATGTCCACAGATCCCTGAAAGTTGGCTCACAGGTAGATAGGGTAGTTAAGAAAGCTTATGGAGTGTTAGCTTTCATAAGTCGAGGGATAGAGTTTAAGAGTTGTAAGGTAATGATGCAGCTCTATAAATCTCTGGTTAGGCCACACTTGGGGTACTGTGTCCAGTTCTGGTCGCCTCACTATAGGAAGGATGTGAAAACATTGGAAAGGGTACAGGGGAGATTTGCCAGGATGCTGCCTGGTTTAGAAAGTATGCATTATGATCAGAGATTAAGGGAGCTGGGCTTTACTCTTTGGAGAGAAGGAGGATGAGAGCAGAAATGATAGAGCTGTACAAGATATTAAAACGAATAGATAGAGGGGACAGCCAGCGCCTCTTCCCCAGTGCACCACTGGTCATTACAAGAGGAAGTTCAAGGGGTATATTAGAGGAAGGTTTTTTACTCCTAGAGTGGTTGGTGCGTGGAATACACTGCCTGAGTCAGTGGTGGAGGCAGATACACTAGTGGAATTTAAGACACTACTAGACAAATATATGGAGGAATTTAAGGTGGAGTCTATATGGGAGGTAAGGTTTAAGGGTCGGAACAACATTGTGGGTCGAAGGGCCTTACTGTGCTGTAATATTCTATGTTCTATGTTCTCACAGGGGTGGTCGCTGATTTGCTGTGAGTGTGTCTGAGGACGGACTGCGGCCGGGAGGAGTATATGTCAGTCTCAGTTGGTTCTCAGAATCAAAGGAGTTTCCCTGGAGCTCAAAGTTCAAAGTACATTTTATTATCAGAGAACAGATAACGAGACATGAAATAACCGCAGCGGCTGCTGATCGATTTCTGCAGCTCTCGCCGCTCCCCCGTTCAATCTGATAGGCTGAAGGCCAAGGGAGTACAAAAGGCAAAGGTAAACTCGTGTTTCAGAAAATAAGAAACAGAAGCAGGCGTTGTCATTCGGCCCCTCACGCTGGTCTGCTTTTCACTCAGAACATGCCCGATCTTTGACATCAGCGACACTTCCTGCAATGTTCCCAGCCTCGCAGAGCCCCTAAATTTGCTCTTTGAATTTAGAAACCTTGTGGAGAAAACTCCAAAGATTCACTGCACCCTGGGTGAGGAAATTTCTCCTCATCTCTGTCCTGCTGAGCTGACTCGGAATTTGAGTCTGTGAGACTCCCCAGCCAAGGGAGACATCATCCCTGCCCCTACCCTGTAAATACCCTATGAGAATGTGTCTGTCCCAGTCAGAGAACCACTTATTTATGTAACTCTGAGACAGGCCCAATGTGATAATAGGTTTCGGGAGCAACTCAGTGTATGAACAAGTCAGTGCATTTATCCTGTATTGTTCAGGAGTCTGATAGTTTAGGTGTAGTAACTGTTTCTGAACCTGGTCCGAGTCCTGAGGCTCTTGTACCTTCTACCTAATGGCAGCAGCGAGAGAAGAGCCTGGCCTGGGTGGTGAGTATCTCTGATGATGGATGCTGATTTGCTACGACAGCCTTTCAAGTAGATGTGCTCGATGGTCGGGTGGGCTCCACCCGTGAAGTACTGGGCTGAGCCCAATGCTTCGTGACAGTTCATCAAGAGGGCGATGAACTACTTTGGTCATCGCGATCCATCTGAACCTCTCAAACCAGCAACTTTCACTTAATGCAGGAGAAGGACTGGGTCTGGAAACGTAACTTTGCTGGATTAAATAACGACAGCACAAAAAGATCGTTACTTATCGTTTCACACGTTTACTCCTTCGAGCTCAGCCGGCGACTGAACTTGGACCCGACATCAGGGAGAGACCCTTTCTCATCGCCCCGGCGATTCTACAAGTTCACTGCCCGATGTCAGAATTGTTAGAAGTTATAAAGCCACCGATACAGATAACCAATCAGTTTGATAACCATTCCGGTCAAGTCAATGGATTATTGATACAGAGGACAATCAGTTTGATAACTATTCCGGTCACGTCAAAGGACTATTGATACAGAGAACAGTCAGTTTGATAAATATTCCAGCCAAGTTAATGGACTATTGATACAAAAGTGCAATCAATTTGTTAGACACTCCAGCCACCTTAATTAAAGAAAGGAATGTCCTACCTGGTTTGCTGGAGCCTCAACTTAATGACAAAGATAAGAAAATCCGTCAAATTTGTGCTTGAATTAAGAAAGAAATGTTCTGTCTAATTTCCATCAAGTACTGCTTTTTGTCAAAATCAAAAGGTGTGAAAAGCCCAGAGACATCTTATGTGGATCTGGGCGAACTTTAACCCTTATCTTGCTCCAAAGAAAGCAGCTGTGAGACATTATTCAAACACACTGCAGTCACAGACATAGTCAGTACTGAATCCATTGTTTACAGGAATCTGAGAATCCCCCATTCCGTTAAACTTATCGTGTGTTCCCAGATCCTTCTGGTCTACCGACTCCCCAGGACCCGAATGCTCTCCGTGTCTTCATGCACCCCCAAATCAGTGCACACCCCCAAATCCATCCTTTGAATATGAAATAACATTTGATGAGTTCCCAGCAGTAAACCTGACCTGCTGCGAGAACAACCTCTTTTACCAGAAGGTTCACCAGATTGATTCCTGGGATGGCAGGACTTTCATATGATGAAAGACTGGATCGACTAGGCTTATACTCGTTGGAATTTACAACATTGAGGGGGGTTCTTATTGAAACATATAAAATCCTAAAGGGATTAGACAGGCTAGATGCAGGAAGTTTGTTCCCGATGTTGGGGAAGTCCAGAACGAGGGGTCACAGTTTGAGGATAAAGGGGAAGCCTTTTAGGACCGAGATGAGGAAAAAACTTCTTCACACAGAGAGTGGTGAATCTATGGAATTCTCTGCCGCAGGAAACAGTTGAGGCCAGTTCATTGGGTATATTTAAGAGGGAGTTAGATATGGCCCTTGTGGCTAAAGGGACCAGGGGGTATGGGGGGAAGGCTGGTACTGGGTTCTGAGTTGGATGATCAGCCATGATCATACTGAATGGCGGTGCAGGCTCGAAGGGCCGAATGGCATACTCCTGCACCTATTTTCTATGTTTCAATGTTTCTAAGATTCTTGAAAACCGGAGGGAATCTGAACATATTACAACTTTACATGGACAAATTTCCTCCAACCACTGTAAGGACGAAATGATGGCAACCTGTTCTGCTGTATCTCCTGATAAATGGTTGGTTGGTCGTTTCTTTCTCGTTAACAAAAATTCAGGCACAAAACAGCCACATAAACAATCCCAGTTAAAATATATTTTGATCCTTCTGTCAAACTGGTTAACCTATCTCAATAATTTTCCTTAATATATACTGAACCAACAGATTCTCAGGCATAACAGAATCCTCAGACTTAATTAAATCGGGTATCTAAAATCAACTGAAGGCATTGAAAGAAACAAAGTGGGGTTACCGAGAACGCGACTGTGGAACATTTTGCATAATTCAACAAACCTATTATTTCAAGCGTGATAAGAACCCAGTTGCTCAAAATTTAAAAAAAACAGTCTTCCTGTGAAGTTCCCAACAGTCCCCGGAGACACCTTCAACAGGATGATCATTTATCATATTGTGAAATAATAATATTGTCTTGTAGGGTCCAAATCTCTATCTTATAGAAACCCGAATACAACGTGCCCGTCAGTACCCGAACAAGATGTCCAAATTAAAACTCTCAGAAAAAAAATTATACAATCGCCCCCTCAATCCAATTTCCAAAAGTTAATCAAAAGTCCGTCCTTCCATAAATATCATCTGCCTATCCGAGATCAAAAATACTGCTATTACAACATCTTTATTTAACTGTGTTTTCCTAATATCATTTTCAAACATAAAACGGAATCCAATGCCATTCTACCCTTCAGAAATCCAATAAAAACTCTGATAAAACGCGAAGTCATCTCTCTTTTCCAAAATATAATTCAGACGCTCAAATATCACACGTTCCATCAGTTTACATAAATGAGACATTAATGATATAGGCCTATAACCAGAAGGATCAGACGGGGTTCTCCCAGGTTTTAGAATAGGCACTACTACAACCATTTTCCATGAGGAAGGAAGATGGCCAAACCTCCAAATACAATTCAGAAATTGTAATATTACCTCAAGAGAGTTGCCAGTCACATGTCGAATCAGACAATAACATAGATCATCCCTTCCCGGAGACGTCTGACCTGCCGATTCCGTACAATATTATCACAATATGTCCTCCAGAAAACCTTTTTCGGTATCTTCTCCACTTTCCTCACCACGGCCTGTGCCCTGTTATACATAATGAGGTCACTCGGAGACTGATACTTCCTCACTTTCCTAAACACCTTATTTCTCTCCCTAATTGCCTCTGCACGGTCCTCAGTCCACTACGGTACAGGACTTCTCCCATTAATTCTGTTTTTAATGGGAATCACTTCCAACACAGTCTCCTGAATAACATGACATAACTTTTCATTGTTAAAATACACATCTTCCTCAACATTCTGTAGCAGTTCCTTCCAGAACTACTATGAGCATTAAATCTCGTACTCATTCAGACACACAAGTTGGGAAACCCTTCGACAATCCAACCATTACCATCATTCCACAACCAACCCCACAGTGAACTATGTGCGTTAAAATCCCCACACCATACAACCCTTAGTGAGCGAGATCTACATATACTTTCTCACAAAGCAATTGAAAGTTTTCCACAAGGTTTGTAAAACTAACCACATTTGTACACCTACCTGCTGAATCTAATATTTCTACTACAAGTTACTCATACGTTTCATTCACTTTCACAACTCTACACCCTGCCCCTTCCCTTATAAAACTGGCAACACCACTCCTCTAACAACCAACCCATCACGACCACTAACAACATAACTCTACACAAAACAAACACTGAGATGTGGAAATACCAGGTTTCCTCAATGCATATAACATCGGGAGAATCTGAATGACAAATCAGAAATAAACTTCTAAAAGTCTTGAACATTATAAATCTGACTTCTCGCATCCCATTGCAATATATTTAATCCCATTAACAACCTTCACAAGTAGACTGGGATACAGATACCCCACCCATCAGAGCTTCGTTTACAGCTTCCCACAGAACACCAGCTACACCGAGATACCTTTCTGCAGCTTTTACAATAATTTTAATTTCCTCAGTGGTGCGAGAAGTCTGATCAGTATAATTTACCACATCCATTATAAACATCGGAAACTTCATTTTATCCAGCAGTGAAATATCTTTAGTGAGAGAACTGTGATGGTGACACATACTGTACATATATCCACTGACGTCACGGTCTGTTCTCTGACTGGGAACACTTTACCCAGTTTACCTGCTCTACTTGCTGTACTTGTCCTTGAACAGGTCCTTCTGCTCACTGTGTTGTTCTGAACCAACTCAACCGTTCATTTCATACCTTACTAAACCAATCCTTCTGCCTACAAAAGGTCCACATCCCTCCATTCTCCACACATTCTTGTGGTATCTATTAGCCTCTATCACGTCTGCCTCCACCACCACCCCTGACATTCACTCCAGACACTCACCACGATTGGTATGAAACACAAAACTTGAAACGTAAATCTCCTTTAAACATTCTGAGTCAGATTTTTAACATCATTGTCTTTTCTAATGCTTTTAACATCAGCTGTGTGAAGAAAAGTTGCAAACTTACACTAAATTACAAAATACATAAATAGTAGAAATAGTAGAAAGGACCAATGAGGTAGTGTTTCCCCTTTCTCCTGAAGTGCATGCTCTCTGGTATTAGACATTTCCTCCATAGAGATCAAAATACCGGTTGTCCACTCTGTCTCTTCCTCTCGCGTTCCTGTAAACATTTGTCCCTCAGCCTCTGCCAGCCCAGAGAAAATAGATCGCTAGATTGTCCAGTCTCACTTTATCCAGGCAGCATCCTGTTAAGCCTCTTCTAATCACCATCCAAAACCTCCGCATTATTCCTACATTAGAATGCAATTCTCCAAAGGCAACGTAACTGCGTGACACTGGAACCAGTATCTGCAGTAGTGAACTGGGATTCCAAGCTCCCTCTGTAGATCAACACTGTCCAATCCCATCCCATGAAATTAACAGCAAGGGGATAACGTTGAGCCTTTATAAGACACTAGTCAAGCCCACTTGTAGAATTGTCAACAGTTTTGGGCCCCATCTCTCAGAAAGGATATGTTGTCATTGGAGAGAGTCCAAAGGAGGCTCAGAAGAGTGATTTTGGGAATGAAGGGGTTAACATATGAGAAGCATTTGGCAGCTTTGACCCTGTACTCACAGGGATTCTGAAGAACGCAGAGGGGATCTCATTGAAACCTGCTGAATGTTGAAAGGACCAGATAAGGTGGATGTGGAGAGGATGTTTCTGACGGTGGGGCTATCAAGATCTAGAGGGCACATACACAAAAATGAGCGGCCACCTTTTCAAACAGAGTTAAGGAGGATTTTTTTTATCAGCCAGGGAGTATTGGATCTGTGGAATGCTCTGCACAGACTGCGGAAGAGGCCAAGTCTGTGGGTATATTTAAGGCGGAAGTTGATTGTTTCCTGATCGGTCAGGGCATCAAAGGATATGGCGAGAGGTCAGGTATATGGAATTGAGTGTGATCTGGGATCAACGATGACAGAAAGTCAGCAGACTCGATGGGCTGAATGGCTTAATTCTGCTCCTATGTTTTATGGTCTTATGGCCACAAACCCCCTCAATCGTGATGAATCTCCTCTGCAGTCTTCTAGCACAAAACACCCTTCGTACAGAATGCTAAGCAGAACTGAATGCAACTTTTCAAGAACTGTGGCAAGTCCGGCAGCATCTATTGAGGGGTTGGAATCGATGTTTGGGACAGAACCCCTCCCTTACAGCACTGACACAGGCCCTTTGGCCCAACCTTTCCATGCTGTCCTGGTGTCCATTTAAACTAATCCCTCTGCCTGCCTTTGACATAGAACATAGAAATCTACAGCACATTACCGTCCCTTCGGCCCACAATGTTGTACCAACTATGTAAAGTACTCTAGAAACTGTCTAGGATTTCCCTATCGTATGGCCGTCTATTTTTCTAAGCTCCATGTACCTATCTAAGAGTCTCTTACAATATCCTATTGTATCTGCATCTACCACTGTCACTGGCAGTGCATTCTACACCCCATCCACTCTCTGTGTGAAACACTTACCCCTGACATCCCCCTTGTACCGATTTCCAAGCGCCTTAAAACTACGTCCCCTCCTGTTAGTCATTTCACTCCCTCTTTCATATCCACATTCTTTTTGTAGTGAGGTGACCAGAGTTGAACACAGTACTGCAAGTGGGGACTAAATGTCTCCTAATATAGCTTCAACATTCCCTCACAGCTCTTGAACTCATTCCTACGGTTGATGTTGGCCATCACACCAGACGCCTTTTTAACAGCACTGCCAACCTGCGCAGCAGCTTTGAGTGTCGTATGGACACGGACCCCAAGATCTCTCTGACCTTCCACACTGCCAAGAGTCTTACCATTAATGTTATATTCTGTGTTCAAAATTGACCTGTCGAAATGAACCACTTCTCACGTATCTGGGTTGAACTCCATCTGCCACTTCTCAGCCCAGTTCTGCATCCTATCTATTTCCCGCTGTGATCTCTGACAACGCTGCAGACTACCCACAACACCCCCGATTTCTGTGTCATCAGCGGGGCCTTCTGGGAGTTGTAGTCAATATGTATTCCTCCCAGCTCGCTCCCTGCATTTTTTTTTTCTCTGCCACAACAGGCATCACCGGAATGGACTCACCGAGGCGTCGGAGGAGAACCACACCCGTCCCTGTGGGAGCCGAGACCGGCGACGACCGACCGCAGCGACTCACTGAACTCCGCCATGGCGATGGAGAGGAGCAGCAGGAGATGAACAGGGGGCAGATTTCCACCAGCCTATCGCAGGTCAGGCCCGCCTCTGAACCCTGCTGTCATTGGCTGCAGTGCGTGTTGGTCAAATGAGAACTCACACGGTGATTAGTTAATATGAACGTCAGTCAGCCTTCCTGTCTCTATGAGCTTGAGTTTGGATTTATATCGGGGATGGGATGCCACTTGTAGGAGGTGGAGTATTTGGTAAAGCAAATTTGGAGAAATGTAAGTTTTTAATGTGATGATGCATCTGTCTCCAAGTGACATTATTAAGAAAAAAAGGGCGCAGGTCGTGGTGAGGAAGGATGTGATTTACTGGAGGTCATATTGACATAATATTTGAAGGAATATTTAACTTGGAGTTGTTTGGGGTATGATTTTGAAAATGGGGGGATTTAAAATGATATTAGTATTTCAGGATTTATTAATGAGGGCAAAATGATTTTTACTGAAACATGGAAAGTTGTGTTACTTTCTGGGTCATCTACTGTCATTCTTAATCAAGATAATTTAAGTGAAGAAGTTAAACAGCGTTGGGATATGTTTCTAAGTGAATACCCTGATGTGTTGGAAGGCAGTTGTAGCAATGATAATATCATTGACGTAGAGTTTTCTTTGTACAAATTTTAAAAGTCTATTTTTAATGCAAGTCAGACATCCCCAGGAAAGGGTGATATATGTAATTGTAGCTGTATGTAATTCTCTTTTGTGAAAATATTAACATTTTTGAATCGTGTTTAGAGATTGGGCCATCTCCCTCCCTCATGGAATATGGCACCAGGATTGCCTCTTTTCTGAAACCTGGCAGATCCCAGTTTGATCCTGCTAGTTATGGCCCATATCGTTAATGTCTCATTTATGTAAACTGATGGAATGTATGGTAATCGAACGCTTCAGTTATATTTTGGAAAGAGAGATGATATAGTGTTTTATTAGAGTGGATTTTGGAAGGATAGAATGACATTGGAATCAGTTTTAGGTTTGGAAGATGATTATAGGAAAGCACGGCTCAATAAAGATGTTGTAATAGCAGTATTTTAATATTGTAAATACATATGATATGTTTGGAAGGATTTTTGATCGAATTTTGGAAATTAGGAGTGAGGGGAGATTGCATAATTTATCTGAGTTTTTTATTTGGACGGACTGTGCAGGTACGGGTGGGCATGTTATGTTTGTGTTTCTATGAGATGGAAAATGTGACCACACAAAGTAGTATTTTAGCCCTTCATTATTTAATATTATGATTAATGGCATTTTCTCTGAGATGGGTACGCTGGGTTAATCCCTTTATACAGATGATATAGCTTTTTTTGATTAGAGGTAGCATTTCAATTTTACTGCAAATAGGATGCAATTTACAATTACTAGGTCAAACAGTGGGCAAATAGATGAAGATTTAAAGTTTTCAGTCACTAAAACACGTTATGTGTTTTACAAACAGGATTAATAGACCTGCACTTGATTTGAAATTATATGGTCAAACTCCTGAAAATATGTCAGTGGTCAGATTTCCAGGCATGTGGATGAATAATAAGCTGACATGGAAGCACCATATCAGTAAAATAATTGATAACTGTAAAGGAGCATTAAATATCCTCAGGCATCTGTGTGGGTGTTCTTGGAGTGCAACATTTAAGTCTTTGTTGACCATTTATATTTGTGTAATTCAATCTGTTCTTGAGTCTGGCTGTGTGGCTTACGGATCAGTTTCATGTTCAACTTTAAAATACTTGGATGTGATACGAGCACAGGCTTTAAGATTTTGCTGTGGTGCAGTAAAGTCGTCCCTTGTTTCGGCTTTACTGGTTGAAATGGGACAATTGCCCTTCCAGCGACAGAGGTTGAAGCTGATGTTAACAAATTGGATTAATTTGAGAGGGCAAAGAAATTATCATCCTGTGCTGGAGGACATTTGGTTTTCAGTTTTAGATGGCTGGGTTCATATCACGCAGGGAGCATGGGTGTATTGTTGGGTGTACTGTACTCAGGTGTAACCTTGAATACAGGGTCACGGTAGGACACTTTGTCACATGGTGTGAGCAGAATTATCTGCAGATTAATGTGAAAAAGACTAAGGAGCTGGTGGTAGACCTGAGGAGAGCTAAGATACCGGTGACCCCTGTTTCCATCCAGGGGGTCAGTGTGGACATGGTGGAGGATTACAAATACCTGGGGATAAGAATTGACTATAAACTGGACTGGTCAAAGAACACTGAGGCTGTCTACAGGAAGGGTCAGAGCCGTCTCTACTTCCTGAGGAGGCTGAGGTCCTTTAACATCTGCCGGACGATGCTGAGGATGTTCTACGAGTCTGTGGTGGCCAGTGCGATCATGTTTGCTGTTGTGTGCTGGGGCAGCAGGCTGAGGGTAGCAGACACCAACAGAATCAACAAACTCATTCGTAAGGCCAGTGATGTTGTGGGGATGGAACTGGACTCTCTCATGGTGGTGTCTGAAAAGAGGATGCTGTCCAAGTTGCATGCCATCCTGCACAATGTCTCCCATCCACTACATAACGTACTGGGTGGGCTCAGGAGTACATTCAGCCAGAGACTCATTCCACCGAGATGCAACACAGAGCGTCATAGGAAGTCATTCCTGCCTGTGGCCATCAAACTTTACAACTCCTCCCCGGAGGGTCAGACACCCTGAGCCAATAGGCTGGTCCTGGACTTACTTCATAATTTACTGGCATAATTTACATATTACTATTTAACTATTTATGGTTTTATTAATATTTATTATGTATGGTGCAACTGTAACGAAAACCAATTTCCCTCCGGATCAATAAAGTATGACTATGACTATGACCATTGGATGATACAATATGTCCCGCTGTAGCTTTCTCCTTAACCCCATTTTGTGTTTTTTTTTTCAATGACTGTAGTTAATTTTAGGTTACACAAGTGGATTCTGTTCTGCCTGAGAGTCTGTTGGTTCATGAGTTTATTAATGACAGTTACTATCATACAGTAACCATTTTTACAGATGGATTGAAACATAATTTAACTGGGAATGTTAATGTGGCTGTTTTCTTTTTTCTGTGTGTCTGAATTGCAGGTAATGATAAAGAAATCACTTACCAGCCATTTATGGGTATATGAAGCAGAATTCTTTGTCATCATTACAGTGGATGGAGGAAATTGGTCCTTACAAACTTGTAATTTGTTCAGAATCCTTTTCGCGTTTGATGGTTTTTGCAATATCTTCAGGTCAGACATTTTTTACAAGTATATTTAAGTAATTTTCCATATATACAAGATTCTGACCTTATTTTAAAAATGAACCCTTCAGTGAAAGGCTTTATTGGGAAAATTTATAATTTGCTATTACAACAGGACAATTCTCCTTTCCTTAACATCAAGCAAGATTGCGAAAGAGAGCTTAATATGACCTTGATATCAGAGGATTAGTTGTGAATTTTGTGCCAGTCATTATCTAATTCAATTTAAAACTGTACATCGTTATTATTTGACGAAGGAGAGATTGTCTAAAATTTTTCCTAATGTAAATAATCAGTGTGATAGATGCAAAACTGAGATAGCTACATTGACACATATGTTTTGGTCGTGTTCTGTATTGAAACAATTTTGGAAATCCATTTTTTCTATAATCTCTAAAGCTTTAAGAATCAATTTACAACCTAATAAATTGACAGTTTTGCTTGGTATAATTCGTCAACATATTCACGGTATTTCTACATCTGACCAGTATGTAATTGCATTTGTCACGTTACTGGCTAGAAGGGCTATTTTATTAAAATGGAATGATGCCTCTGCTCCCACTTTGATACAATTGTTCTTTCAGGTGATTTTATGTGTTATTTTGGAAAAAATTAGCAGTGGAACTATTGATCCTAAATTTGACTTTGAGAAAAGGTGTGGCTCTTTTGCCCGTTATTATCATTTGACTTGAGTTAATTAAGATGGTCCTTTTCTGATGCTTGGTTATATGAATTTGGTTGGCAGTTTGATGACTTTTTTTTAATGGAAGCTTGTATGGCGCAAAGCTCCGGGGTTGTGCTCCAAATGGGTTTTTTTTCCCTTTTTTTTAGTTATTAGGGGTTTTCTCTGTTTTAGTTAGTAGGGGTTCCTTTTTATTCCTTCTTTCCTTTTTTTCCATAAAAAAAGATTTAATACTTTGTTTTTTGATTATTATTGCTTTTCTGTTTAGCCTGGTTGATAATTTAACTTTTACTCTACATATGGATATGTTATCTTGATTATTTTGATGTATTTTTCTCTGTTGTTGATTTTCAATAATAATTAATAAAAAAGATTTAAAAAGCAAGAAAAGGGTTTGATGAGCCTTAAAACAGGTCATTCTAGCAGTAGGTCAGATTGACTGTTGGGACCTCGTCAAGCAGTATTTCATGTACAAATTTGGTTTATATGTCTGCACCTTATGGGCCCTGCACATCGCACTGGTGAGGGAAATGATGGGGTTGACTGTTTAGCAACACAACCTGTTAAAAGTTCAACTGTGGATATCGACTTTCCACTTAGCAAATCTTAGCTTAGGGGTTGGTAGTGTTAAGAGTTAGGGACTTATGGCAAGACTTGTAGGATAAAGGACAGGCACCTTTACAGAATACATAAACCAGCTGGGTTTATAGAAGAAGGGCTAAAAACAAGAACGGAAGAAATTATATTGACATGACTTAGAATTGCCCAGTCTGTGCTTAATTATGCCTTGTATCTAATTGGAAAACATCATTCTGTGTCGTGTACATTTTATCATTCTGAAACTGGTAAACACATACTATTTCAGTGTGAAGAAGATATGGCTGAAAAAAATCAAATGCAGTCTTCAGTACAATCTTTTGGTGGGGTTGGTGGTTTTCAGATAAAAACTTTATTAAGTTCAGGGACTGACTTTAAATTAATTCACAGTATTGAACCGGCAAAGGCCTATAATAACGGTAATGTCACAATTATATCGGGGACATCAGTATGCAAAGGATTGGGAAAATCAGGTTGTTGTTCGATCACGATAGGGCATTTGTTGAACGCCTACGAGATGGATTTTTAAAGCAGATTGTGTTTGGGCCTACTTGTGACAAAGGCCATTTTGGATTGGGTGTTGTGTAATAACCCTGATCTTATTTGGGAGCTGAAAGTAAAGGAACCGTTCGGAGGCAGTGATTATAATATAATTGAATTCGTTCTGCAATTTGAGAGGGAGAAGCCTAAGTCACATGTATCGGTCTGGCAATGTAATGAAGGGAATTACGGAGGCATGAGAGAGGAATTTGCCCAGGTGAATTGGAGAAGGATACTGTGGGGATGATGGCTGAACAGAGGTGGCGGACGTATCTGGGAATAGTTTACAAGGCGCAGGAGAGACATGTCCGACAGAAGAATCTCTCAAATGGCAGGGTTAGGAATTGGTGGCTGACAAGGGAAGTTCAGGACTATGTATTACCAAAGGAAATGGCATATAATGGCAGGATACTGGGTGGTGTGGAGGCGCAGAGGGATTTGGGGGTTCACGTCCACAGGTCACTGAAAGTTGCCTCACAGGTGGATAGGGTAGTTAGGAAAGCTTATGGGGTGTTAGCTTTCATAAGACGAGGGATAGAGTTTAAAAGTCGCGATGTAATGATGCAGCTCTATAAAACTCTGGTTAGGCCACACTTGGAGTACTGTGTCCAGTTCTGGTCGCCTCACTATAGGACGGATGTGGAAGCATTGGAAAGGGTATAGAGGAGATTTACCAGGATGCTGCCTGGTTTAGAAAGTATGCATTATGATCAGAGATTAAGGGAACTAGGGCTTTACTCTTTGGAGAGAAGGAGGATGAGAGGAGACATGATAGAGGTGTAC
The DNA here is from genome assembly GCF_030028105.1 of Mobula birostris. Classification (NCBI taxonomy): domain Eukaryota; kingdom Metazoa; phylum Chordata; class Chondrichthyes; order Myliobatiformes; family Myliobatidae; genus Mobula; species Mobula birostris. The sequence continues at coordinate 58,913,523 of NC_092389.1, read as the reverse complement.
AAGGTAATAAGGGGAATTGATAGAGTGGATAGCCAGTGCCTCTTCCCCAGGGCACCACTGCTCAATACAAGAGGACATGGCTTTAAGGTAAGGGATGGGAAGTTCAAGGGGGATATTAGAGGAAGATTTTTTACTCGGAGAGTGGTTGGTGCGTGGAATGCACTGCCTGAGTCAGTGGTGGTAGCAGATACACTCGTGGAGTTTAAGAGACGACTAGACAGGTATATGGAGGTATTTAAGGTGGCGGTTTATATGGGATGCAGGGTTTGAGGGTCAGCACAACATTGTGGGCTGAAGGGCCTGTACTGTGGTGTACTATGCTATGTTCTGTATAAGGTAGAAAAGGTGAGCAGGATGTTGGATTATTGAAATGCCCATAAAATCCAACAAAAGGCAACGAAAAAAGCCATAAGAATGTTAAAGATGAAATATGAGGCAAACTAGCCAATAATATAAAGCAGGATACTAAAAGTTCATTTTCAGTTACATGAAGAGTGAAAGGGAGATGAGAGTTGATATTGGACAACTGGAAAATGATGCTGGTGAGGTAGTGATGGGGATAAAGAAATGGCAGATGAACTTAATAAACACTTTGCATCAGTTTTCACTGTCTTTTCCTGTCAGCACCGCCCCACTTGTCCTATTTAACCTGTCTCGGTGCGGGTGGACTTTAGGACCCGGGGGAGCTCAGCACCCGCCGCCCGCGGCAGCTGCTGAATCTGCGGTGTTTCTGTTCCGTTGTCGGATGCGGTGAACGAGTTAAAATTGACGGATCGATAATTCTCATCTCGTGTTTATTTCACTCTCCGCACATTTATATTTACAGGGACTTTACTCCTGACGCCGGTCCCGGGACCCGATCCGTTTACAGACCCGGAGCGGAACCGGAGCGGATTCTCAGCCATTGGTTTACATCCCCAGTCATGAAGAAAGGATAAAGTTTCCCCGTGAATTTATTCCCAGTGAAGGTGTGGAGATGGGACTTGGTCTCCGCATTGTAAAATGAAACTGTCCCGGACTGGTAACTGAGATAAACTCCCACCCTCCCGGGGATGGGACCGGCAGGGAGACGGGACTCAGGGGAGATGATCACGTCACAATCCCGATGTATCACGTCACCAACCCGCCCGATGACCCAGAATCCGGTCTCCGGACTCAGTCCGACCTCTCCCTCCCTCTCCACAGACTCTGCGGCGACTCCCAGACACCAGAGCCGATTCCCCGTCACCTCCACCTCCCAGTAATGTCTCCCCGATGTGAATCCCTCCGATCCCAGCACAGAAGGCCAGAATGTGAATCTCTTCCCGGTGTCTGGGAGATTCCTCCGGGTCCCGGTCCATCTCACACTCTTCCGATCCTCAGACACCTCGAGCAGCGGATTCGCCGTTTCCACATCCAGGGTGACACAGACTGGGGGAAGAAGCAGAGAATTAGATAGTCCCCGGGGATCGGGGGGAGACTCGGGCAGCGCGGCCCCGGGGATCGGGGGGGAGACTCGGGCAGCGCGACCCCGGGGATCGGGGAAAGGCCGCTAGGCCTCAGGCGCGGTCGGGTGGCCGACACGAACCTTTCCCGTTGTTTGACCGAAAGAAACCGGGTGGACAACTAATATCTCCCCAAGGGTTTCCACTGGACGGAGAGCAGAGATTTCCCGATCAGACAGACACAAAATGCTGGAGGAACCGAGCGGGTCAGGCAGCGTGTGTGGAGAGAGATGGACAGTCTACGGTTCAGGTCGACATCTTCCCTCAAGGATAGAAATAGACAGCAAACGAGTGCGGGAAAGGGGTGGATTAAGATGGGAAAGGGGTGAGTGAATAGATTTAAACTGGAGGTCACGGAGGCCCATCGGCCCAACTCGTTTGTGCTGACCAACTTGCTCTAGTGAGCTAGTCCCATTTGCCCATTATTCTTTTCACCTTTTCTTATCCACGGCCCTGCCAAGATGTATTTTAAAACATTCTCCCTGTACCCATCTCTACAGTTGATCAAGGGCGCGGTGTAAACAGAGATAACCCTCTTCCCTGTCCACTGTACCATGAATTTTAGTGTCATTAACAAACCTACTAAATATGTCACCGACATTATCATCCAAATCATTAATAGGAATGACAAACAACCCCGGCCCCAGCACCGACCTCTGCAGGTTACAGGCCTCCAGTCCTCTGTGTTTAAGAGACACTTGGACAGACACTTCAATAGGCAAGGCACAGAAGGAGACTGACCTAATGCTGGCCAATGGGATGAATGTAGATGGGTAAATAGGTCAGCAGAGATGTGATGGGTCGAAGGGCACATTTCTATGCTGTACGGCGATGGCTCTGTGAACTGAATGGATAAGAACCCCCAAACCCCACTCTCATTACTAATGCTCCCATATTCTCTTCAGCTAACTCTTTCCGAACACTGGGGTGTAGTCCATCTGGTCCAGGTGCCTTCAGACCGTCAATCTTCCCACGCACTTTCTCCTCAGTAACATCAGCAACACTCAATTCTGTCCCCAGACACTCTCACATTTCTGACATACAGCTGGTACCTTCCACAGTGAGGATTGGCACAAAATATTAAATAAGTACTTCGACAATGTCTTTTGTCACATGTCTCCTCTCCAGTGTCACTTTCTTGGGGTCCAATATCCACTCTTGCCTCTCTTTTACTCTTTAGAGTTTTGTGTCCTCTTGAGTATTGTAGGCAAGCTTTCCCTCATATCTCATTTTCTCTCCTTCGGGCTTTGTAATTGCTTTCTGTTGATTATCAAAATCTCCTCAATACTTCAACATCCTGCTAATTTTTGCTCTATTGTATGCCCTCTCTTTCACTTTTATGCTGTCTTTGACTTCCCTTGTTAAACAAAGTTACCTCATCCTCCGTGGATAATACTCCTCCGTCTTTGGGATTTATCTATCCAAATTGCCCCCGGAAATTCCAGTCTTTGTTGTTCTGCAATCATCCCTGCTGGTGTCCCCTCCCAATCTACTTTGATCAGCTCTTCCCTCATGCCTCTGTAACTAACTTTACTCCACTCTAATACCGATACATCTGACTTTATCTCCCTCTCAAACTCCAGGGTGAATTCTATCATTTTATGATCACTGCTTCCTGAAGATTCTTTTCCCTTAGTCTCCCAAATCATATCTGGTTCACTATACAAATCCCACTCTAGAATTGCCTTTCTCCCATTGGGCTCAACCACAAGCAGTTCAAAGAAGCCATCTTGGGGACTTTCTACAAATTCCCTCTCTTGGAATGCAGCACCAACCTGATTTTCCCAATCTACCTCCTTGCTGAAATCCCCCATTCTACATGTAGATTGGGTGAACCAAATTGGTAAAGGTGCTGAGGAAGAGGATTTCTTAGAATGTATGCGGGATGGTTTTTTGAACCAACATGTCGAGGAACCAACTAGAGAGCAGGCTATTCTGGACTGGGTATTGAGCAATGAGGAAGGGTTAATTAGCAATCTTAACGTGAGAGGCCCTTTGGGTAAGAGTGACCATAATATGGTGGAATTCTTCATTAAGATGGAGAGTGACATAGTTAATTCAGAAACAAAGGTTCTGAACTTAAAGAGGGGTAACTTTGAAGGTATGAGACGTGAATTAGCTAAGATAGACTGGCAAATGACACTTAAAGGATTGACGGTGGATATGCAATGGCAAGCATTTAAAGGTTGCATGGATGAACTACAACAATTGTTCATCCCGGTTTGGCAAAAGAATAAATCAAGGAAGGTAGTGCACCCGTGGCTGACAAGAGAAATTAGGGATAGTATCAATTCCAAAGAAGAAGCATACAAATTAGCCAGAGAAAGTGGCTCACCTGAGTACTGGGAGAAATTCAGAGTTCAGCAGAGGAGGACAGAGGGCTTAATTAGGAAGGGGAAAAAAGATTATGAGAGAAAACTGGCAGGGAACATAAAAACGGACTGTAAAAGCTTTTATAGATATAGGTTAGCCTAACGTCGGTGGTGGGGAAACTGCTGGAGTCAGTTATCAAGGATGTGATAACAGCACATTTGGAAAGCGGTGAAATGATCGGACAAAGTCAGCATGGATTTGTGAAAGGAAAATCATGTCTGACGAATCTCATAGAATTTTTTGAGGATGTAACTAGTAGAGTGGATAGGGGAGAACCAGTGGATGTGGTATATTTGGATTTTCAGAAGGCTTTTGACAAGGTCCCACACAGGAGATTAGTGTGCAAACTTAAAGCACACGGTATTGGGGGTAAGGTATTGGTGTGGGTGGAGAGTTGGTTAGCAGACAGGAAGCAAAGAGTGGGAATAAACGGGACCTTTTCAGAATGGCAGGCGGTGACTAGTGGGGTACCGCAAGGCTCAGTGCTGGGACCCCAGTTGTTTACAATATATATTAATGACTTGGATGAGGGAATTAAATGCAGCATCTCCAAGTTTGCAGATGACATGAAGCTGGGTGGCAGTGTTAGCTGTGAGGAGGATGCTAAGAGGATGCAGGGTGACTTGGATAGGTTGGGTGAGTGGGCAAATTCATGGCAGATGCAATTTAATGTGGATAAATGTGAAGTTATCCACTTTGGTGGCAAAAATAGGAAAACAGATTATTATCTGAATGGTGGCCGATTAGGAAAAGGGGAGGTGCAACGAGACCTGGGTGTCATTATACACCAGTCATTGAAAGTGGGCATGCAGGTACAGCAGGCGGTGAAAAAGGCGAATGGTATGCTGGCATTCATAGCAAGAGGATTCGAGTACAGGAGCAGGGAGGTACTACTGCAGTTGTACAAGGCCTTGGTGAGACCACACCTGGAGTATTGTGTGCAGTTTTGGTCCCCTAATCTGAGGAAAGACATCCTTGCCGTAGAGGGAGTACAAAGAAGGTTCACCAGATTGATTCCTGGGATGGCAGGACTTTCACATGAAGAAAGACTGGATGAACTGGGCTTGTACTCGTTGGAATTTAGAAGATTGAGGGGGGATCTGATTGAAACGTATAAGATCCTAAAGAGATTGGACAGGCTAGATGCAGGAAGATTGTTCCCGATGTTGGGGAAGTCCAGAACGAGGGGTCACAGTTTGAGGATAGAGGGGAAGCCTTTTAGGACCGAAATTAGGAAAAACTTCTTCACACAGAGAGTGGTGAATCTGTGGAATTCTCTGCCACAGGAAACAGTTGAGGCCAGTTCATTGGCTATATTTAAGAGGGAGTTAGATATGGCCCTTGTGGCTACGGGGGGTCAGTGGGTATGGAGGGAAGTCTGGGGCGGGGCTCTGAGTTGGATGATCAGCCATGATGATAATAAATGGCGGTGCAGGCTCGAAGGGCCGAATAGCCTACTCCTGCACCTATTTTCTATGTTTCTATGTTTCTATTCCGACTGTCACATTGCATTTTTTTTTCTATTTCCTAGTGTGATTTGTATCCCATTTCGATCCTCGCTACTATTTAGAGGCCTGTATATAATTACCATCAGGGTCTTTTTACCCTTGCAGTTTCTTAACTCTACCCACAATGACTCAACATCTTCCAATCCTATGTCACCTCCCTCTAAGGATTTTATTTCATTTTTTACAACAGAGCCTCCCCAGCCCCGCTGCCTACCTGCCTGTCCTTTGAACACAAGGTGTATCCTTGGATGTTGGGCTTCAAGCCAGCATCTCCTTTCAGCCACAACTCAGTGACGCCAACAACGTTATACCTGCCAATCTCTACCTGTGCTACAACATCATCTACCTTATTCCGTATACTGGAGCATTCAAATATAACACCTTCAGTCCTGTATTCATCAGCCTATTCGACACTGTCCACATGAGCTTAAGCAAGGTCTATGATATCAATGATAGACCACAGTTCGGGTATTGTCTGCATTTCCACTTCCCCGAATATAGTGAAAGATAGAAACACAGAAAACATAGAACACAATACAGGCCCTTCGGCCCACAAAGCTGTGTTGAACATGTCCCTACCTTAGAACTACCTAGGCCTTACCCATGATCCTCTATTTTTATAAGCTCCATGTAGCCATTCATGAGTCTCTTAAAAGACCCTGTCGTTTCCGGCTGCAGCACCACCACCAGCAGCCCGTTCCACGCACTCACCATTCTCTGCATAAAAAACATACCTCCGACATCTCTGTATCTCCTTCCAAGCACCTTCAAACTATGCCCTCTCATGCTAGCCATTTCAGTCCTGGGAAAAAGCCTCTGACTGTCCACGCGATCAATGCCTGTCATTATCTTCTACACCTCTATCAGGTCACCTCTCATCCTCCGTCGTTCCAAGGAGAAAAGGCCGAGTTCACTCAACCTATTCTCATAAGGCATACCCCCCTCCAAAAAAAAAACAGGCAACATCCTTGTAAATCTCCTCTGCACCCTTTCTATTGGTTTCCACATCCTTCCTGTAGTTGTAGTGAGGTGACCAGAATTGAGCACAGTACTCCAATTGGGCTGACCAGGGTCTTATATACGTGCAACATTACCTTTCGGCTCTTAAACTCAATCCCACAATTGATGAAGGCCAGTGCACCGTATGCCTTCTTAACCACAGAGTCAACCCGTGTAGGATGTCATTACACTGGACAGGAAGGTTCAGGAGGATGTTACCGGGACTGGGGGGCTTGGGTTAAAAGTAGAGAGTGTTTAAGCTTGGGCTATTTCGCTGTAGTGTAGGATGTTGAGGGATGACCCCTTATCGAGGTAAATACATTCACAACGGGCTGAGATAAAGTGAGTCTTTTTCTGAGAAATGGGAGTACAGAACCAGAGGGCTCAGATTGAAAGTGAGAGGGGAAGTTTTTATGAGGGATCTGTGGGGCAACATTCCCACAGAGAGGTGGGTGGGCAGATGGAATTTCCTGTCAGATGCTGTAGAAACAGGTAAAATTAAAATAGTTTAAGATGAACTTACACAGGTACATAGATTGGAAGTGGTTAGAGGGATATGGGGCAAACACACACAAGGGGGACATGCTCAAGAAGGCATCTTGGTCTTGCAGATGCATGAAGTGGTTCGTGGGTTCAAACCCTCCCAGATCATCCTCCTGAGGAATCTCACCCTGGAGTCTGTCTGTGAACTGTTGATGTGACGTCGCATCAGAGGGCAGCTCAGTGCACAGAACAGACGGGGTAAGGACGGCAGATTTCATTCCTAAGTCGGAACGTGGGCCTATTTCTTTGACCATGTGTCACACTCAGATATTATGTGTGTGTGTGTGTGTGTGTGTGTGTGTTTGTGGTAAATATCAGTGTGTTTGTGTGTACGCATCGAAGGAGAGTGTGCACATTGAAATATTTGTATGGCACAGCGTGTCATCACATGTCTGGTGTGTGCTGACAATGTGTGACATGTGTGAGTTGTTTAAATAAATAAATTACCGTCTCTGAAGAGAATAGTTTCTAGATTATTGAAGGAAATATCAACGTACATTGCTGCGTCTCTGACTACAATCTGCCAATCCTTCCTGTGTATGTGTGTGTCGGGCTGTTTTGCCAGTCTGGTTATGCTGTGTGTGCTTCTCCTGAGATGAAATCCTGAATGATGTCAATGCTGGTTGCGTTGTCTGGGCTCATTCTCACAATGCTTCAATGTTGTGGTCTGATAACCATAAGCTCATAAGATATAGGAGCAGAATTTGGCCATTTGGCCCACTGTGACTGCTCCGCCATTCAATCATAGCTGATCCTTTTCTTCTCCTCCTCAGCCCCACTCCCCGGCCTTCTCGCCACAACCTCTGATACTGTGTGCAATCTAGAACCTGTTAAGCTCGGCCTTAAATATGCCCAACAACCTGGCCTCCACGGCTGCCTGTGGTAACAAGTTCTGCAAATTCCCCACCCTCTGGCTGAAGAAATTTCTCTGCGTCTCTGTTTTTAAATAAGACACCCCTGTATCTTGAGGCTGTGCCCTCTTGTCCCAGACTCCCCCACTATGGGAAACATCCTTCCCATATCTACTCTGTCTTGGCCTTTCAACATTTAAAGGGTTTCAGTGAGATCCCCCATCATCTTTCTAAATTCCAGTGAGTACAGGCACAGAGCTATCAAACGTTTCAAGTCTGATAACCCTTTCATTCCTGGAATCATCCTTGTGAACCTCCTCTGGACCCTCTCCAATGCCAGCACATCCTTTCTCAGATGAGGAGCCCAAAACTGTTCACAATATTCAAGGTAATGCCTCACCAGTGCCTTATAAACCCTCAGCATCACATCCCTGCTCCTGTATGCTAAACTCCTTGAACTGAATGCTAACATTGCACTTACCTTCCTCACAACTGACTCTACCTGCAAGTTAACCTTCAGGGTGCTCTGCAGAAACACTCCCACATCCATCTGCATCTCAGATTTTTGAATTGTCTCCCCATTTTAAATAATCTGCATATTGTGCATGACCATGAATTTCCCAGCATTGTGTATCATTTGCCACTTTCTTGCCCAGTCTCCTCATCCAAGTCCTTCTGCAACCTACCTGTTTTCTCAACACTACCGGCCCCTCCACCAATCTTATTAAATGCCAACGCGTCCTATCGTGTCCAGTATCACCAAGTATTCCATAACCTCATACTTAACAATTGACACTAATGTCTTCCCACCCACAGAGGTGAGGCTAACTGGTCTATAACTTCATTTCTGCTGCCTTCCTCATGACTAAGAGTTGGGTGACATTTGTAATTTCCAGTCCTCTAGCACCATATCAGAGTCCAATGATTTTTGAAAGATCATTTCAAATGCCTGCACAATCTCTACCGCTACCTCTTTCAGAACACTAGGGTGCAGTTCATCTGGTCTGAGTGACTCATGTCCCTTTTTGAGCACCTTCTCCCTTGTAACAGTAACTGTACTCACTTTTCTTCCCTCACACTCTTCAACACCTGACACAGTGCCAGTGTCTTCCACAGTGAAGACTGATGAAAATACTCATTTAGTTCATCTGTCATCTCTTTGTCTCCTGTTATTATATATCCAGCCTCATTTTCTAGTGGTCCTATATCCACTGTCATCTCTATTTTATTTTTTCGCAATACTTGAAAGTCAATTTGATATTGTTTGTTTGTTTGACCTGCTGCGTTCGCCTGCAACTTTGATGTGTGTTGCTTGATATTGTTTGCTTACTTGTTTTATAAAGACAGGTGTGTAAAAGGGGCCTGAAGGATCATTGGAGACCCAAGTCACCCCAACAACAAACTGTACCAGTCGCTACCATACAGGAACTGGTACCGCAGCATAAAAGCCAGAACCAACAGGGTCCGGGGACAGCTTCTTCCACCGGGCTATCAGACTGATTAACTCGTGCTGAGACAACTGTATTTCTATGTTATATTGACTGGAATGTATACATATTATTTATCATTAATTACTATAAATTGCACATTTAGATGGAAGATTTTTCCTGCTCATTTATAGAAAGGATGTAAGTAATAAAGTCAATTCAATTCAATTCCATATTTCATTTTTCCCCTCCCAATCATATTTTTCAGTTCCTCTCAGTAGGTATTTAAAAGCCTCCCAATTCTCTGTCTTCCTATTAATTTTCACTTTGTTGTATGCCCACTCTTTGGCATTTACATTAGCTTGTCTTCCCTTATCAGCCACAATTGTACTATTTTGCCATTTGAGTATTTATTTATTTTTGGAATGTATCTATCCTTCACCTTCCTCATTTTCCCAGAATCTGACATCATTTCTGCTCTGCTGTCATTCCGGACAACATCTCCCTCCAATTTACTTTGGCCAACTCCTCTTTCAGACCACTGTAATTTCTTTTACTCCTCTGGAATACTACAACGTCAGACTTTACTTTTTTCCTTATCAAATCTCAAGTTGAACTCAGTCATGTTGTGAGCACGGCCTCCTCAGGTTTTTTTCCTAAGATATCATCTCCAGTTCAATACATAACACCCAATCCAGTAGAGCTGTTCCCCGAGTTGGCTCAATGCTAAACTGCACTAAAAAGTTATCACATGGCATTCAACAAATTCACTCTCTTGAGATCCATTATCAATCTAATGTTCCCAATTGACCTGCTTGTTGAATTCTCCCATGACTATTGTATCATTGTCTGTTTCATTGGCCTTCTCTATTTCCAGTTGTAATCTGTGGTCCACATCCAGCTACTGTTGGGATCCTGTATGTGACTGTCATCAGTGTCATTTTCACTTCTGAATTTCCTTAACTCAACCCACAAGGAATCAACATCTTCCAATCCTATGTTACATCTTTCTATTGATTTACCAGGAGAGCCATTTCACCCCCTCTGCCTACCTTCCTATACCACCGATACAATGTGTAACCTTGGACATTCATCTCCCAACTACAACCATCCTTCAGTCATGATTCCCTGATGGCCACAACATCATACCTGACAATCTGTAATCGAGCAACAAGATCATCCACCTTATTTCTCACACTCCATGATTGAGATATAACACTTTGTGTACCATACCTGCTACCTTTTTCATTCTGCATCCCTAATGCACTGATACTCACCCAGCTGGCTGCAGTTTTGTCCTCGTATCTGGCTGCCCCATCTGACAGTCTGACTGCACACTATCTTTGCATTTTTACCATCAGTCCTATCCCTTCACTCGTTCCTAACCACCCCCCCCCCAACAAATTAGTTTAAACCCTCCCCAACAGCTCTATCAAACCTCCCTGTGAGAATATTGTTCTCCCTCGGGTCCAGGTGCAACCCATCCCTTTTGAGCAGGTCATTTCTCCACCAGAAAAGATCCCAATGATCCAAAAACCTGAAGCCCTGCCCCCTGCACCAGCTTCTCAGGCATGCTTTAATCTGCCAAATTATCCTGCTCCTACCCTCACCAGCACGTCGCACAGGCAGCAATCCAGAAATTATAAACCTGAAGGTACTGCTTCTGAGCTTTCTACCAAGCTCTCCAAATTCTATTTTCAGGACCTCTTTGTTTTTACTTCCAATGTCATTTGTCCCAAAATATACCAACATATCCAGCTGTTTTCTCTCACTCTCTAAAATGCTGCAGACACAACCCGAAGCATCCCTGATTCTGGCACCTAGGAGGCAACATACCATTCAGGTGTTCCACTCACATCCACAGATTCTCCTGCCTGTTCCCCGACTGAGTCCCCAATCACTACCACTCCCCTCTTTTCCCTCGAACAACAGTGGGAGTTGCCAATCCAGAAGGAGGGAGACCTGCGTCAATCAGAGTCTGCACTCACAGTGCACGAAGGACTTGTGTATTTTTCTGACAAGCCCGGTGATCACACTGATGCCCGCTTTTATTCCCTACAATATCATCAAGTCAGTATTAATTTCCCAGCTCCTGTGGTAGGATTCAAACTCATGTCTTGGCGTGTTAGTGCAGTGTGCCTGGGATCGGGACACAGTGGTTCATCGGCCAGTCCCGTGTATTGGTTATATTGTGGCTCTGTGCTGGTGTGTTCAGGGGTCTGACATCTCCAGCTGACCATGTGACAGTGATGCCCCCCCCCCAGTCGGTGGGGTTGATGTGGAATAGACTTCAGTTCCACTTCAACCCAATATTACAGTAATCTTTGCCTCAAATTTGAAATTAATTGTGATCTCACAAACAAGAAGAAATGAATCTTTGTAAGTTTTACCTCGATTAATGGCATCAAGTGTTTCTCTCAGCACTGTGTTCAGCAAATAGATGTGATCAAATTTTTCAACCGGTAGGGCCTCATCTGTCACTGACAATTCCGGGACATCATCATTAATCCTGTAAATAATAAACTGATGGTGATAAACTGCTATTCTAAACTATTTTACAAATCCATACAGGGTTTCAGTAAAGAGCATGTCCTACCTCCTGTTCCGATGAGCTTCCCCCTGAAATAAATAAAACACAAATCTGAATAGACTGAGACTATCAACATCCTGAATTTCATCCAAACCGTTACAAGGTGTTGAAAATTCCCACTCCTGCAGTCACTCACACACACAGACAATACAGAACCAGGGGTTGAAAATTCCCACTCCTGCAGCCACTCACACACACAGACAATACAGAACCAGGGGTTGAAAATTCCCACTCCTGCAGTCACTCACACACACAGACAATACAGAACCAGGGGTTGAAAATTCCCACTCCTGCAGCCACTCACACACACAGACAATACAGAACCAGGAGTTGAAAATTCCCACTCCTGCAGTCACTCACACACACAGACAATACAGAACCAGGGGTTGAAAATTCCCACTCCTGCAGTCACTCACACACACAAACAATGCAGAACCAGGGGTTGAAAATTCCCACTCCTGCAGTCACTCGCACACACAGACAATACAGAACCAGGGGTTGAAAATTCCCACTCCTGCAGTCACTCACACACACAGACAATGCAGAACCAGGGGTTAAATTACAGGAAAGGTTTCTGAAAATTAGATCATTACTGAGAGGATGAAACTTACAGGAAAGACAGGACGGGTTGCGCATTTTCATCTGGATAAGACGTCAGGGTGATAAGATGGAGCAATTGAAGATCAGTGATGGATTTGATTGTGTGCATGTGGAGAAAGTATATCTATTTATGAGCAGATGAAATTCCAGATGGATCTTAATAAATCCCATAAGAAATTTAGTGAAGAGGATGTGGAACTCACTGGCACAGGAGTGATTGAAGCGGAACAGCAGAGATTGAATGTCATGGGGAAACTGGATGAACACGAGGGACCAGGGAGTTCGGGCACTGTTGCTGGGTGCGGTGAGTAGGTGGGAGGAGGTTTGTTTAGCAGGGAAACAGATAGGAGAAGATGGACCGAATGGTCTGTTTATGATGGAGAATGGGATATTATCCTGTATGAAGTTTATCCGAGAAAGTAAAGAAACAGTGAATGTTTCCGTAATCTGATGGAAACTGGGTATGGAGGATAAGTCTGATGTGTGGGTCACATTCTTTGTTCTCAGTGATTGACAGAGAGACCCTCACACCCACCGCACCAGACGCACTCACAGCCTGTGACTGGAACTGGGTGTTAATGGGAGATTTAGAGGATATTTAACAGGTAATTAAGGACACAGTCTGTAACTCTGTGTTATTTTCAGAGCAGATTACATTCTGTCCTGGAATGTACAGAAGTTGTGGAAGTCCAGTTCTGGGACAGCAACAACCCTGAATAGTTTCATCAATTGTCTGGTGAGAAACAGTTTACTGCCATTTGTAAATGCTGTGTGTAGGAGCAACGCACCTGTTTTCTGTCTGCAGTGTATTCTGTGTTACGTGTTTATTATGGTAACACGTCATGTGAGTGGGGGCGTGGGAAAAGCGAACCGAATAAGTTACATATTCGAACTTTGTTCTCAAAAGTTTTGAGCTGGGGACGGACGGATGTCATATCTTTGTTGAACGATACGTTGCAGCTTAATTTACGATTTATAATACTTAAGATTCATCGCTTCCAGATTGTATGTTGCTAATAGAGGATCGAATACATATCTTAGACATTTTGGAACGTCATCATTGGAGTGATTGGAGGGTGCGTCATTCAAGTATAACAATCTGTGTGAGGTTGCCTGCAGCGGCAATTGATTTGTTAGAACTGGCCACTGTGCTGTGTTTATTTCAAATATACCACTGTTCATTCCGTGCCCTTTGACAGGAACAAATTGAAATATAATCCCTCACCTTGAGAAATATCACACTGTCTTTTTGATCCATCTGTTCCTTTAACTTTGAGATTTCCTCCTGAATCAACCCGATATTCTCTTGAATCTCTCGAATATTTTTCTCCATTCGATTTAGAATCCTCTCCTCTTCCTCCCTGAGATCCCTGAGTAAGCTCTGCTCTTTCTCAGTGATAATCTGGCGCAGTTCTGCAAACTGAGACGTGATGTGGGTCTGAGCGCTTTGTGACTGTTCCTATCGAATGAAAGGTGAAGATTAATTTACTATATTGCTGTCTGTATTTCCTGATGACGTTAAGGTGACCATTCGGTCCATTAAAGTCCATGCTTCTGAATCATTCCCGTCAACACCATTCCCTCACGTTTTCCTGAAACCTCCCTCATTGACCTATTAACTCCTACCTGATTCACATACAACCTCCCCCACCTTCACAGGGTTAATTGTAATTAACCATTCATCCAGCATGTCCTTGGGATGTGTCTGAAACTGTCGTGGTCACAGGAAGAGCATGCAAACTCCACACGGACAGTACCAGAGGTCAGGATCGAACCCGAGTCACTAGAGCTGCGATACTCTGCTATTCTGCATTAAAGGGAGCAAAACTATACAGTAATATCAGAAAATCCGCTCAGGAAGCCTCACCCGAACTCCGGAAATCTTCTCTTTCTGTTGCTGCTCCTTTTCCTGGAAGTCTGATTTCTTTTTTGTGAGAGAGTCTAAGGAATATTTTAGCTGATCCTGAAAGTCAGAGAGCGTAAGAAATAGAAAAAAAGGTAGAACAAAAGAAACGGGATCAAACGCGATTACCGCACACAAAATGCCAGAGAAACTCAGCATCTACAGTGGCATGCAAAAGTTTGGGCACCCCGGTCAAAATTTCTTTTACTGAGAATAGCTAATCGATTAAAAGATGAACTGATTTCTAAAATGCATAAAGTTAAAGATGACAGATTTCTTTAATGTTCTAAGCAAATATGTTTTTTTTTATTTCCATATTTTGCGTTTTCAAAATAACAATAACATTGCGGCCTAGAAGTTCTATTTTAACTTCATCAGTCCACAGGACTTGTTTCCAAAATGCATCAGGCTTGTTTGGATGTTCTTTGAACTCTTCAAATAGAACTTTTTGGCCACAATGAGCAAAGGTATGTTGGAGCAAAAGAGGGTGCAGGATTTCATGAAAAGAACCCCTCTCCAACTGTTCAGCACGGGGGTGGACCGATCATGTTTTGGGCTTGTGTTGCAGCCAGTGGTCTGGGGAACATTTACTGGTAGAGGGAAAAATGAATTTAATTAAATACCAGCAAATTCTGGAAGCAAATGTCACACCGTCTGTAAAAAAGCTGAAAAGAGGATGGCTTCTGCAACAGGATAATGAACCTAAACACACCTCAAAATCCACAATGGACTACCTCAAGAGGCGCAAGCTGAAGATTTTGCCATGGCCCTCACAGTCCCCCCGACCAAAATATCATCAAGAATCTGTGGATAGAACTCAAAAGAGCAGTGCATGCAAGACGGCCCAAGAATCTCACAGAACTTGAAGCCTTTTGCAAGGTAGAATGTGCAAAAATCAACCAAACATGAAATGAAAGACTCAGCTGGCTACAGAAAGTGTTTACAAGCTGTGATACTTGCCAAAGAGGGTGTTACTAAGTACTGACCATGCAGGGTGCCCAAACTTTTGCTTCGGGCCCTTTTCCTTTTTTGTTATTTTGAAACTGTAAAAGATGGAAATAAAAACATTTCTTGCTTAAAATATTAAAGAAATGTGTCATCTTTAACTTCATGCCTTTTGGAAATCTGTTCATTTTTACTCGCTTAGCTATTCACAGGAACAGAAGTTTTGACCAGGAGTGCCCAAACTTTTGCAAGCCACTGTATGCAGGGCAAAGAAACAGTCGGTGTTTCGGGATGAGACCCTTCACTAGGACTGGGAAGGAATGGGGCAGAAGCCAGAATAAAAAGGTTGGGGTGGATAACCAGCTGACAGGTGACGGGTGAGACAACGTGAGGGGGAACCTGGGTGAGGGTGATGAAGTAAGAAGCTGGGAGGGGACAGGTGGAAGAGGCAAAGAGCTGAAGAAGGAGGAAACTAACACGAGAGGACAATTGGCCATGGAAGTAAAGGGAGGAATTCGGTCTGTTTGGGCCCCTGAATGGTGACGAGGGAGGAGGTGTAGAAGTCAGGTGTATCACCTGTCCCGTTTACAGGTATCGGTGTCAGGAGGGAGATCAGTGGGGAGGAGCGAGTGGATAAGGGAGTTACGTGGAGAGCGATCTCGACGGAGAGCGGAGAGTTGTGGAAGTGACATGGCGTTGGGATGTGCTTGGTGATAGAATCCCATTAGAGATGGCGAAAGGTGGGGGAATGATGTGTTGTTTACGGAGGCTCGTGCCGTGGATAATGACGATGGGGTGAGTATCAAATTCAGGTTAGTTTTACCTTGTAGATTTTAACAGCTTCTTTAATCGGCAGGAATCGGTGCTCTCGGTGTTCCTGCGCAACTGCACAGATCAGACAGATCAGTGTCTTGTCCGTTTCACAGAACAGCTTCAGTTCTTCCTCATGTTCCTCGCAGTGAAGTTTACCTTCCTTCCCTTTCTGATTCAGGTTTAAATTTCGAATTTTTTCAACCAGATTTGCTAAGGCCCGACTGGCCCTGAGGGTGCGGTCTGCAATCTCCTCTCTACACTCCGGGCAGGAGTTTCTCTCCTCCCTTTCCCAACACCGTGTGATACAAGAGCGACAGAAGTTGTGCGCGCACTCCAGCGACACCGGATCTGTGAAGAAATCCAGGCAGATGGGACAAATTGCCTCCTCGCTCAAACTCTCGACCTGTCCTTTCGAAGCCATGTTAACTCCTGGCACTTCCTGATTCAGAACGCTGCCGATCCCCTGCAGTACCGCGATTGTCCACTACAGGCGCTGCAGACTCAGCGAATGAACATTACGTTACTGCCTGTGATTTCCACACCAGGGTGGGATCGGAAACACATAAACTGGTCGGAAATAAACACTTGGCCATGGACTGCCCAAGCCCGGCTGCAAAAGGAGGATGGTGGGCATGGGGCTAGTAATCCCAGTGCGACAGATACTTCAGGGAACGCTGGAGAGCTGCTGTTGGCCTGTGCCCCAGTAGGCGTGATGGGCGAAGGAAGAAGCAGAACAGAAATGAAGCCGGAGAGAAGAGCCTGGTTCAGTCTGAGGCAGGACTGAAAGGGGCAAGTTCTGAAAAGAGAGGCACAAGAGACTGCAGATGCTGGAATCTCGAGTCAGAAATATGATGCTGAAGGAGCTGAGGGGGTCAGGCAGCATCTGTGGAGGGGAATGTAAAATCGACTTTCCGGGTCGGGATCCTTCATCTGGACTGTCTCAACCCGAAATGCCTGACCTGATGAGTAATTCCAGCAGCTCCTTTTTATTGTTTCTCCAGGTCTAAAGAGAGTAAGGCTTGGGTGCAAAACGGTGGCAAATATTGAAAGCAACTATTAAATTAGTTAATGCCATGAAAATGGGGTTATGGAGAGCATATTGTGCTTTGAGGAGACAGATGAAGTGGTAATGACCGACCTGTGACTACAGGGGGAAAAAAGCACAGGACCGGACATTCAACGTCACAGGGAGCAAAACATTATTTTTTCGGTAACATCCTGATTTCAACAGCCCTTCGTGAGAGAAACTTCGTGATTTAACGCATGTCCATCCCGGCTCCAATGGAAGGCCCGGTCTCCCTGACTCAGCCCAGAAGTTGAATATTATTATGGTGACTAAAGTCCATATAGATATTCACAGGGATAAATCGTGCAGTGCCTTTACCCAGTGATTTTACATTCTTTGTCAGTGGGGTATTTAGTGCTATTTTACATTCGATAAAACCGATAGGACTGTTGTCGCTCATGTGCCCCCGGGGTGTTTCACTACGACAATAATTGAGAAGCTTCCTCAGCCAACCCGGCCCCTCCCTGTCCAGGAGCAGGGGGACCCTGTAGTTTCAATGGTGTCCCTGCAGCCTGGAAAGTGCCGGTCGGCAACATTCCTGTACGACAGGGGTTCCCAACATTTTCCATGCCATGGATCAATGTCATTAACCGTGGACCCCAGGTTGGGAACATCAGCTCTACGGACATCTCGATGTGATGACAGACCAACAGGCTTTGGGGGTCTTCCACCAAGATGATGATCTGCCAGCAGCACTTGATGTCCGTCTTTCTGTGTGTCCAGGGAACAGCCCGAAGATCAGTGACCCTTCTGTCACGCAGCTGCTGTGACACAGGCCCTTGCATCTTTCTCCACACATCTTCACCAGCCCACAGTCCGCAAAGAGCTGAGTGACCGTCTCGTCTCCACTGCAGTAATCTCGGGGCAGCGCGCTGTGGGAGTGATCTCCGGGCACGCAGCAAGGATCAGAAAGGGAGGCCCCTCTCGCCGCCAGACAGGTAAGGTCTTGGTGCCTGTTGGTGAGATCTGGTGATGAGGTATTCTGCCAGATGGTCTGGACTGTCTGCTCAGGGAACCACTCCACTGTGTCCATCCAGTCCTTCTCCTGCAGTAACTGCAGGACATTCCGTGCTGACCACTGTCTGATGTTTTTGTGGTCAAAGCTGCTGGTCTGAAAGAACTGTAACCAACATCATTATCACAAGGTTCACATGGAGAAGCTTCCTGACTGAGACAGACACAGTCTCACAGGGTATTTACAGGGTAGGGGTAGGAATGATGTTTCTCCCCGGCTGGGGTGTGAAACCAGGGGTCACAGACTCAAAATCCGAAGTCACCTCAGCAGGACTGAGATGCGGAGAAATTTCCTCACACAGAGCGCGGTGAATCTTTTGAATTTTCTCCGCAAGGATTCTAAATTCAAACGACAAATTTCGGGGCTCGGCGAAGTTCGGAACGTTGAAGGAAAGTGGCACTGAGGTCAAAGATCAGCCATGTTCTGAGTGAGGGGCAGAACAGCACAAGGGGCCGAATGGCAACGCCTGCTCCTGTTTCTTATTTTCTAAAGCACGAGTTTACCTTTGCGTCTTGTTCTCCCTTGGCCTTCAGCCTGTCGGATTGCACAGGGGAGCGGTGAGAGCTCCAGAGATCCATCAGCAGACGCTGAGGTTATTTCATGTTCTCGTTATTTATCGATATTTATTTATATTTGCATTTTCACAGTTTGTTACCTTCAGCACTCTGGTTGATCTTTCACTGCCTGATTTTGCTGTGGTTACTATTCTATACTTTTTCTAAGTATGTCTGCAGGAAAATGATTCTTGGGGTTGTACGTGGTGATTTATATGTACTCGGATAATAAAATTTACTTTTAAATTTGAGTTTCGGGGAACTTCCTTTGATTCTGAAAACGAACTGAGACTGACATCTCCAGCTCCCAGTAGCAGCCCGTTCTCTGACAAACTCTCAGCCATTCAGCGATCACTGCTGGGAGAAGGATGTTCTCAGTGGCTGAGGGGTGTCAGTGGGCGGGACGCTGAGCGCTGGAAGCGGGCCGGAGTCTGGAACCGGGACCGAGTGAGGCCGGAGACTGGGAGCTGCGCCTCGGGTTTCGGCTGCAACACCGGCGGGTCCTGAATCCTTTCGAAGGCAGAGCTGAAGAGACTGACGGAGATTCCGTGATATGTTTCAGCTACACGGAGGGCGCCCGGCCTTTCCCCGCCGAGGATCGGGGCCTGTTGTCTGGACTCGTCCCCTGCTGCTGGGAGACGGGAGCTGCCCCGCAGCGGCTGCCGATTGATCTCCGGAGCTCTCACCGCTCCCCTGTGCAATCCGAATGGCTGAAATCCAAAGGAAAACAAGGCACAAAGGTAAACTCGTGCTTTAGAAAATAAGAAACAGGAGCAGGCGTGGCCATTCGGCCCGTTGCGCCTGTCCTACCCTTACCTCAGAATACACCCGATCTTTGACCTCAGCGCCACTTTCCTGCAACGTTCCCAGCATCGCAGAGCCCTTAAATTTGGCTTTTTGAATTTAGAAAACTTGTGAAGAAAATTCCAAATATTCACCACAATCTGAGTGAGGAAATTTCTCCGCACCCTGTCAAAACCCTGTGAAACTGTGTCTGTCTCAGTCAGACCACCTCTCATTTCTCTAGTTTTGAGACAGGCCCAGTCAGTGTAATCTCCCTGAGGACACTACCACATCCCTGAAATCAATCTGGGAAAATCCTTCATTCCCTTTATCCCATAGACTGTCTCTGGGAAGGAGACCAGACCTGTGCACAGTGTTCCATGTTGGCCCTCAACAGGACCCCACATACCTTCAGAGGAGATCTTTATTCTTGTATTAGACCATGAGACCATTTTCCCTATCATGTCTGTTTAACCATTTCATCATGACTGATCAATTTTTCCTGTCTGCAGCTACAGTATCTCCTGCCGCACCCTCCACCCCGTATCCCGTCATGCCCTGACCAATCAAAAATCAATCAACCTCTGTCTTCAATATACATAATGACTTGGCCTCCCAAGCTGCCTTGGGCAAAGATTTCCACAGACTCAGTTCTCTCTGCTACAGAAATTCATCCTCATCTCCGCTCCAAAAGGAACCCCTCTATATTGAGGCTATGTCCTCTGGTCTTCGACCCGCCCACCAGAGGAAACACCTTCTCCACATTCACTCCATCACAGTCCTTCAGTATTCAATAGGTTTCAATTAGGGTACCCTTCAGTCTTCTGAATTCCAGTGAATTCAGGCCCAGAGCCATCGAGCAATTTTCATATAACAAGCCATTTAATCCTGGAATCATTTTCATGAACCGCATTTGAACCCTTTCCAGTTTCAGCTCACCCTTTCCAAGATAAGGGACACAAAACTGCTCTCAGTACTCCAAGTGAGCCTCACCAGTGCTTTATAAAGACTCAACATTACATCTTTGCATTTGTCGTCTCGTCCTCTTCAAGTGAATGGTGACAACACATATGCCTTCCTCACCACAGCCACCTGCAAATTAACCTTCAGGGAGTCCTGCACAGGGACTCCCAAATCCCTTTGCATCTCAGTTTTTGAATTTTCTCTCCATTTAGAAAATAGTCCATTAGACAATAGCTGCAGGAGTAGGCCATTCGGCCCTTCGAGTCAGCACCGCCATTCACTGTGATCATGGCTGATCATCCACTATCGGTATCCAGTTCCTACCTTATCCCCATAACCTTTGATTCCACTATCTTTAAGAGCTCTATCCATCTCTTTTTTGAAAGCATCCAGAGACTTGGCCTTCTGGGGCAGAGCATTCCATTTATCCACAACTCTCTGGGTGAAAAAGTTTGTCCTCAACTCCGTTCTAAATGGCCTACCCCTAATTCTTAATCCGTGGCCTCTTGGTTCTGGACTCACCCATCAGCGGGAACATGCTTCCTGCCTGCAGCGTATCCAATCCCTTAATAATCGTATATGTTTCAATAAGATCCCCTCTCAGCTTTCTAAATTCCAGAGAATACAAGCCCAGTCGCTCCAATCTTTCAACATATGACAGTCCCGGCATCCCGGGAATTAACCTTGTGAACCCACGCTGCACTCCCTCAATAGCAAGAATGTCCTTCCTCAAATTTGGAGACCAAAACTGTACATAGTACTCCAGGTGTGGTCTCACTGGGGCCCTGTACAGCTGCAGAAGGACCTCTTTGCTCTTATACTCAATTCCCCTTGTTATGAAGGACAGCATGCCATTAGCTTTCTTCACTGCCTGCTGTACTTGCATGCTTGCTTTCAGTGACTGATGTACAAGAACACCTCGATCTCGTTGTGCTTCCCCTTTTCCTAACTTGACTCCATTTAGATAATAATCTGCCTTCCCGTTCTTACCACCAAAGTGGATAACCTCACATTTATCCACATTAAACTGCATCTGCCCACTCACCCAGCCTGTCCAAATCACCTTGCATTCTCATAACATCCTCCTCACATTTCACACGGCCACCCAGCTTTGTGTCATCGGAAAATTTGCTAATGTTACTTTTAATTCCCTCATCTAAATCATTAATATATATTGTGAACAGCTGCAGTCCCAGCACTGAACCCTGCAGTACCCCACTGGTCACCGCCTGCCATTCCGAAAGGGACCCGTTAATCGCTACTAGTTGTTTTCTGTCAGCCAGCCAATTTTCAATCCATGTCAGTACTCTGCCCCCAATACCATGTGCCCTAATTTTGCCCACTAATCTCCTATGTGGAACTTTATCAAAGGCTCTCTGAAAGTCCAGGTACAGTATAAGAACCATAAGACACAAGAGCAAAATTAGGCCATTTGGCCCATCGAGTCTGCTCCACCATTCAATCATGGCTGATCCTTTTTTAAAATCTCCTCCTCAATCCCAGAACCTGGCCTTCTGTTTGTAACCTTTGCTGTCATGTCCAAACAAGAAGCTGTCAATCTCTGCATTAAATACACCCAACGACCTGGCCTTCACAGCTTCATGTGGCAACAAATTCCACAAATTCACCACCCTTTGCTGAAAGAAATTTCTTCGCATCTCTGTTTTGAAAGGGTGCCCCTCTATTCTGAGGCTGTGCCCTCTTGTCCTGGACACTCCCAGCATGGGAAACATCCTTTCTATATCTACTGTCTTGGCCTTTCAACATTCTAAAGGTTTCAATGAGATCCCCCCCCACACCTCATCCTTCTGAATTCCCGCAAGTACAGACCCAGAACCATCAAACATTCCTCGTATGATAACCCTTTCATTCCTGGAATCATCCTTGTGAACCTCCTCTGGACCTTCTCCAATGCCAGCACATCTTTTCTCAGATGAGGGGGCCAAAAATGTTCACAATACTCAAGGTGAGGCCTCACCAGTGCCTTATAAATCCTCAGCATCACCTCCTTGCTCTAGTATTCTAGACCTCTTGAAATGAATGCTCAGATGGCATTTGCCTTCCTCATCACCGAACCAACTCAACCTGCAAGTTAACCTTCAGGGTGTTCTGCACAAGGACTCCCAAGTCCAAGTGCAGCTCAGATTCTTGGATTTTATCCCCATTTAGAAAATATTCCACTCGTTTATTTCTACTGCCAAAGTGCCTGACCAGGTATTTTACAACATTGTATTTAATTTGTCATGTTCTTGCCCATTCTCCCAATCTGTCTAAGTCCTTCTGCACCCTACCTGATTCCTCAACAGTACCAGCCCCTCCACCAATCTTCGTGTCATCTGCAAACTTGGAAACAAAGCCATCTATTCCATCATCTAAATCATTAATATACAGAATAAAATAAGTGGTCTCAAAACCGACCCCTGCGGAGCACCACTAGTCACTGGCAGCCAACCAGAAACTGATCTTTTTATTCCCACTTGCTGCCTCCTACCAATCAGCCAATGCTCCAACCATGTTAGTAACTTTACTGTTATACCATAGGCTCTTAACTTGGTAAGCAGCCTCATGTGTGGCACCTTGTCAAAGGCCTTCTGGAAGTCCCAATACACAACATCCACTGCATCCCCTTTATCTATCCTACTTGTAATCTCCTTAAAGAATTCCAACAGTTTTGTCAGGTAAGATTTTCCCTGAAGGAAACCATTCTGACTTTGTACCATCTTGTCCTGTGTCACCAAGTACTCTATCAGCTCATCCTTAACAATTGACTCTAACATCTTCCCAACCACTGAGGCCAGGCTAACTGGTCTATAATTTCCTTTCTGCTGCCTTCCTCCTGTCTTGAAGAGTGGAGTAACATGTGCAATTTTCCAGTCCTCTGGCACCATGCCAGAGTCCATTGATTTTTGAGAGATCACTTCTAATTCCACAACAATCTCTGGTGCTACCTCTTTCAGAACCCTAGGGTGCAGTTCCTCTGGTCCGGGAGACTTACGTACCTTTAGGTCTTTCAGCTTTTTGAGCAGCTTTTCTCTTGAAACAGCAACTGCACCCACTTCTCTTCCTTCACACATTACAACATCAGGCACACTGCTAGTGTCTTCCACAGTGAAAACTGACAGAAAATACTCATTTAGTTCATCAGCCATCTCCTTGTCCCCTGTTATTATTTCTCCTGCCTCATTTTCTAGCGGTCCTATGTCCACTGTCATTTCTCTTTTGTTTTTAACATACTTGAGAAAACTCTTCCTATCCACTTTGTTATCATTTGCTAGTTTGGTTTCAGATTTCATCTTTTCCCTTCTAATTATTTTTTAATTGCTCTCTGTAGGTTTTTAAAACTGTTCCAATTGTCTACCTTCCCACTAACCTTTGCTTTGTTGGGGGGCCTGTATATATCTGCCATCAATGTCCTTTTAACCTTGCAGTTTCTTAACTCAATCTACAATGATTCAACATCTTCTGACTCCATGTCTCATTTTCCACTGATTTGTTGTCATTCTTTACCGGTAGAGCCACATCACCCCCTCTGCCAACCTTCCAATATAACGTGTAAACTGGGACATTCTGCTCCCAACTATAACCATCCTTCAGCCACCATTCAGTGATGGCCACAACATCATGCGTGGCAATCTGTAATATTGCAACAAGATCATCCACCTTACTTCCTATACTACGTGCATTTAGATACAGCACCTTGAGTACTGTATCCTTTCTGATTTTGCATCCCTAATGGTTTGTTGGCTGCATCTAAGTCCCAACACCTGCCTGTCCTTCCTGACAGTCTGACTGCACGCTGTTTTCACTTGTTTACCACCCATCTTAATCTGAGTCTTTTCACTCCGATTCCCACCCCGCCCTGCCAAGTCAGTTTACACCCTCCCCAACAGCTCCGACAAATAGAAACCATAGAAAAACTACAGCACAGAAACAGGCCTTTTGGCCCTTCTTGGCTGTGCCAAACCATTTTCTGCCTAGTCCCACTGACCTGCACATGGACCATATCCCTCCATACACCTCCCATCTGTGTATCTATCCAAAAAATTCTTAAATGTTAAAAAAGAACCCGCATTTACCACCTCGTCTGGCAGCTCATTCCATACTCCCACCACTCTCTGTGTGAAGAAGCTCCCCCCTAATGATCCTTTTAAACTTTTCCCCCCTCACCCTTAACCCATGTCCTCTGGTTTTTTTCTCCCTGTGCCTCAGTGGAAAAAGCCTGCTTGCATTCACTCTATCTATACCCATCATAATTTTATACACCTCTATCAAATCTCCCCACATTCTTCTACGCTCCAGGGAATAAAGTCCTAACCTTTTCAACCTTTCTCTGTAACTGAGTTTTTCAAGTCCTGGCAACATCCTTGTAAACCTTCTCTGCACTCTTTCAACCTTATTTATATCCTTCTGTAAATTGGTGACCAAAACTGAACATAATACTCCAGATTCGGCCTCACCAATGCCTTATACAACCTCATCATAACATTCCAGCTCTTATACTCAATAATTTGATTAATAAATGCCAATGTACCAAAAGCTCTCTTTATGACCCTATCTACCTATGACGCCACTTTTAGGGAATTTTGTATCTGTATTCCCAGATCCCTCTGTTCTACTGTACTCCTCAGTGCCTTACCATTAACCCTGTATGTTCTACCTTGGTTTGTCCTTCCAACGTGCAATACCTCACACTTGTCTGTATTAAACTCCATCTGCCATTTTTCAGCCCATTTTTCCAGCTGGTCCAAGTCCCTCTGCAGGCTCTGAAAACCTTCCTCACTGTCTACTACACCTCCAATCTTTGTATCATCAGCAAATTTGCTGATCCAATTTACCACATTATCATCCAGATCATTGATATAGATGACAAATAACAATGGACCCAGCACTGATCCCTGTGGCACACCACTAGTCACAGGCCTCCACTCGGAGAAGCAATTCTCTACCACCACTCTCTGGCTTCTTCCATCGAGCGAATATCTAATCCAATTTACCACCTCTCCATGTATACCTAGCGACTGAATTTTCCTAACTAACCTCCCATGCGGGACCTTGTCAAAGGCCTTACTGAAGTCCATGTAGAGGATATCCACTGCCTTCCCTTCATCCACTTTCCTGGTAACCTCCTTGAAAAACACCAATAGATTGGTCAAACATGACCTACCACGTACAAAGCCATGTTGACTCTCCCTAATAAGTCCCTGTCTATCCAAATGCTTGTAGATTCTGTCTCTGAGTACTCCTTCCAATAACTTACCTACTACCGACGCTAAACTTACCGGCCTATAATTACCCGGATTACTTTTCGATGCTTTTTTAAACAACGGAACAACATGAGCTACTCTCCAATCCTCCGGCACCTCACCTGTAGACAGCGACATTTTAAATATTTCTGCCAGGGCCCCTGCAATTTCAACACTAGTCTCCTTCAAAGTCCAAGGGAACACCCTGTCAGGTCCTGAGGATTTATCCACTTTAATTTTCCTCAAGACAGCAAGCACCTCCTCCTTTTCAATCTGTACAGTTTCCATGATCTCACTACTTGTTTCCCTTAATTCCATAGACTTCATGCCAGCTTCCTTAGTAAATACAGACGCAAAAAAGCGATTTAAGATCTCCCCCATTTCCTTTGGTTCCACACATAAAAGACCACTCTGATCTTCAAGAGGACCAATTTTATCCCTTACAATCCTTTTGCTCTTAATATACCTGTAAAAGCTCTTTGGATTATCCTTCACTTTGACTGCCAAGGCAACTTCATGTCTTCTTTTAGCCCTCCTGATTTCTTTCTTAAGTATTTTCTTGCACTTCTTATACTCCTCAAGCACCTTATTTACTCCCTGTTTCCTATACATGTCATACAACTCCCTCTTCTTCTTTATCAGAGTTGCAATATCCCTTGAGAACCAACGTTCCTTATTCCTATTCATTTTGCTTTTAATCCTGACAGGAACATACAAACTCTGCACTCTCAAAATTTCTCCTTTTAAGGCTTCCCACCTACCAATCACATCCTTGCCAGAGAACAACCTGTCCCAATCCACACTTTTTCGATCCTTTCTCATTTCTTCAAATTTGGCCTTCTTCCAGTTCAGAAACTCAACGCTAGGACCAGATCTATCCTTGTCCATGATCAAGTTGAAACTAATGGTGTTATGATCACTGGAACCAAACCGCTCCCCTACACAGACTTCCGTCACCTGTCCTAACTCGTTTCCTAACAGGAGATCCAATAATGCATCCCCTCTAGTTGGTCCCTCTATATACTGATTTAGAAAACTTTCCTGAACATATTTTACAAACTCTAAACTATCTAGACCCCTAACAGTATGGGAGTCCCAATCAATGTATGGAAAATTAAAATCCCCTACCACCACAACTTTATGTTTCCTGCAGTTGTCTGCTATCTCTCTGCAGATTTACTCTTTCAATTCTCGTTGACTATTGGGTGGTCTGTAATACAATCCCCCTAATCTGGCCATACCTTTCCTGTTTCTCAGCTCCACCCATAAGGACTCAGTAGACAAGCCCTCTAATCTGTCCTGCCAGAGCACTGCTGTAATATTTTCCCGAACAAGCAATGCTACTCCCCCACCATTCATTCCTCTGCCTCGATCACATCTGAAACATTGGAACCCTGGAATATTAAGCTGCCAGTCCTGCCCCTCCTGTAGCCAAGTTTCACTAATTGCTATAACATCATAATTCCATGTGTCAATCCACGCCCTCAACTCATCCACCTTCCCCGCAATACTCCTAGCATTGAAATATATACACCGCAGAAGATTTTTACCACCACTCACAACCTTTCTATTAGCGGATTTGCTTGAACTTTTAACATTTATTTTCACCCCAGCCACACTGTCAGCTCTGGCACTCTGGTTCCCATCCCCCTGCAAATCTAGTTTAAAGCCTCCCCAATAGCATTAACAAATCTCCCTGAAAGGATATTGGTCCCCCTGTAGTTCAAGTGTAACCCGTCTCTCTTGTACAGGTCCCACCTGCCCCAGAAGAGGTCCCAATGATCCTGAAATCTGAAACCCTGCCCCCTACAGCATTTCCTTAGCCACTTGTTCATCCTCCAGAGCATCCTATTCCTACCCTCACTGGCACGTAGCACAGGTAGCAATCCTGAGATTACCACCCTTGAGCTCCTGCTTTTCAACTTCCTACCAAGCTCTCCATACTCACTCTCCAGGACCTCCTCACTCTTCCTTGCTATGTCATTGGTACCGATGTGCACCACAACATTTGGCTGATCACCCTCCCACTTCGGAATGTCATGCAAGCGATGAGAGACATCCTTGACCCTGGCACCCGGGAGGTAACAAGCCATCCTGGATTCTCTGTCACGACCACAGAACCTCCTATCTGCACCGCTAACTATCGAGTCCCCTATCACTACCGCTGTCCTCTTTTTCCCCCCTCCCTTCTGCATTGCAGAGCCAGACTCAGTGCCAGAGATCCGGCTACTGCAGCTAGTCCCAGGTAAGTCATCCCCCCCCAACAGTATCCAATGCGGTGTACTTGTTGTTGAGGGGAATGGCCACCGGGGAACCCTGCTCTGCCTGCCCTTTCCTCTTCCCTCGCCTCATAGTGACCCAATTTCCTGTCCTCTGCTCCTTAGGCGTAACTACCTCCCTGTAGCTACTATCTCTAATCTCCTCATTGTCCTGAATGATCCGCAGGTATCCAGCTCCTGCTCCAGTTCCCTAACGCGGTTTGTTAGGAGCTGCAGCTGGATGCACTTCTTGCAGGTGTCGTTGTCCGGGACACCAGAGGGCTCCCTGACTTCCCACATCCTGCAAGAGGAGCATTCCAACATCCTGCCTGGCATTCTCTGTACTCTGAACAATCTGAACAAAGAAACTTACCGGAACCTACCCTGGCCTCTGCCTGTTCTTGCCGAAGCCTGTTGAGCCAAAGCCGTCCCACTCTGACTCAGTCCACTCCGGCGATGGCCGTTGTATATGGTGGTCTGCTTTTAAACCTTGGCACGCTACGTCACGCGCCTGCGCAGTGCAGACCCTTCTCCCCGAGCAGTGTTTAAAAAAAATGACTTTTTTTTACCCGATTTCTTCACTCTCTTCTTCCCAGCTGCTTGCTTCGACTGAAACCTATGACTGCGTTCCTCTACATGGTTCTAACTCCATAATCGACTTCACAGATGACACCACGGTGGTTGGCCTGATCAGAGGGGATGACGAGACGGGCTACAGAGACGAGGTCCAGCACATGGCCTCATGGTGTGCCGACAACAATCTGGCCCTTAACACCCAGGAGACCAAGGAGATAATTGTGGACTTCAGGCATGCTAAGAGTCACACTCACATCCCCATCTACATCAACGGAACTGTAATGGACCGTGTATCAAGCTTAAAATTGCTTGGTGTCCACATTTCCGAGGATCTCACCTGGTCCCTGAACTCCGCCATCCTGATGAAAAAGGCGCAACAGCGCCTTTATTTCCTGTGGAGCATCAAGACAGCTCACCTCTGTCCCAGGATACTGATGGACTTTTACCACTGTACCATTGAGAGCATAATCACCGAATGTATCTTAGTGTCGTATGGCAGTTGTACCGTTTCAGACCGCAAAGCACTCCAGCGTGTGGTGAAAACTGCCCAGCGGATTATCGGCACCCAATTGCTCACCGTTGAGAACATCTACCATAAACGCTGCCTGGGCAGAGTGAAAAGCATTATCAAGGATGCATCTCACCCTAACTATGGACTTTTTACTCTCCTCCCATCCGGTAGGCGCTCCAGGAGCCTCCACTCCCGCACCAGCAGACACAGGAAGAGCTTCTTCCCTGAGGCTGTGACACTGCTGAACCTCTCATCACAGCGCTAAGCAGTATTACATCCATGTTGTACTGTCTCAGTACTGTTATATTTGTGTGCTGTAGCACTTTTTTATTTGCAGCTATTTTGAAAATAACACTTCTTTGCATTTCTGGTCAGATGTTAACTGCATCTCATTGGCTTTGCATCTGTACTCGGCACAATGGCAATAAAGTTGATCTAATCCAATTTAATCTAATCAATTGTGGAGATTGCAGTTAATGTTAACACACTGGATTAAGTTGACTGGACAATGAAATGATCATCCTGTTGCAGTTGTGTAAGAGAACTGTTGGGAGCATCACAGGAAGAGTGTTTTTAGTTTTAGGAGGCTGGGATCTTATCACGCTGGGAAAATGGGATTGTTGGATTACGCAAATGCTCACTGTCACGTTCTCTGAAACACCATCTTCTCCCTATGACTAGTTGGTCTCAGGTTACACAGTTTAATAAAGTCAAAGCATTCTGTTATGCCTGAGAGTCTGTTGGTTCTCAGTTTATGAAGCAAAATTATCATGATCTGTTACCATTCTTACAGAAGAATCAAAGTATAGGTCAACTATGAATGTTGATGTAGCTGTTTGTTGTGCCTGAACTACAGGTAACGATAAATAAACAACTTACCAATCATTTATCAGTATATAAAATAGAATTACAGTGGGTGGAGGAAATTTGACTATGTAAAGTGTTCAATACCTTTTCGAATTTGATGAGTCTTAAAACAGGTTACTCTAGCAGTCAGTCAGATTTACTATTGGAAATTGATCAAACATTATTTCATACAGAGTATTGGTTTCTATGTCCACTTGTTATGGATTCTTGCACTTAGAGCTTTAGTTACAAAAGCTGTTCAAATTTCAACTGTGGATAAAGACCTTCCACCAAGCAAAGCAGAAGTTAAGGGGATGGTGTGGTAAGAATTGCAGGTCTGCTGGGATAATGGGCATGGGAGGAGACAACTTTGCAGAATACATCACAGTTAGGTCTATTGGAAAAGGGATAAAACAATAAGGGGGGGGGAATTATATTGAAACGACTGAGAATTGTGTATTGTACGATTGAGTATTTCTTCTATCTTTTTGGAACACATGATTCCGAGTCTTGTCGGTTTTGTCATTTGAAACAGTTGAACAGATACTATTTCAGGGTGAAGCATATCAGGCAGAAGGAAATCAAATGCAGCTTCACTACAATCTTTGTTGTTTGAAAGCTTTCATTTGAAAAATTTCTCAAATTATGGGAGTGTCTTTAATTTAATTTGCGATACTGTGTTTCATTACGTACAATCTATGGGGATTTGGGGGGGTAATTTAGCTTTTAGTAAGCGTTGTTTCCCAATTCTCTACACCACACCTCAGTTCCGTAGTCGCGTAAATGCGACTTTAATTTGGAGTGTCAATCGCCGTTTATGCAAAGCCCGCGCTACTTCAACACGTTGGCCAATCATTAAATGGGAAGGCGGAGACTGTTGTGATTGTCATTGGATTAGCCAACCAGCATCAGACTAGACCGCAGCCGTCTTGTAACGTCGGACTGTGAGGTTGGTAGGCGGAATCGGATTAGATGGACATATCCACAGACTAATGGATGTGCGCATTCTGCAGTAGTTCTGTGACTGACATCTGGCGGGCCTAATGAAGGACTGTAATCAGTCTCCAGAACGATGTTTTGCTTATCCCCCCCCCACCCCCGACACACTATCCTAATGTCCCGTACCTGCCGGTCGATGGAACAATCCGCCGGGGATTAATAGCTGGGAGATCAGGCGGTGATCGTGAGGAGCCACAGCCCGGACTGGAGACACTGCGGCCGCCTCTGGTTTGTGCTCAGGACGCGGCTTTATTAATCAACTGAAGCACCGAGGAGACCGGATATTTCACCGCGCTGATCACCTGCTCCCTAAATTTTGACTGAGTCACCGCGTAAATAAATGTGTTGATGCAACAGCTGAAATCCCTCAGCAAAAACCCGACGAGCTGAAAGATCCGTTCAGAATCATTGAAATCGAATCCTTTTCCTGAGACCTGATAATAAATGAAATTTACAACGTATGTCATCCACAGGAGGATGAAGCTGCCGGAGAGGCTGAAGAGTAAAACCACAGACCTCCTCCTGCTCTCCATCTCCGGGTCACTGCGGTTCTCCCCCTTGCTCTGACCCTTCAGCCCCTTACGGACCCGACTGGCCACTAAAATGTGCCTGACTGTCAGAGCGTTGAGCAGCAGGATCCCAGCGAAAGGCAGGAACGGAGTTAAAACCGTATCGAACCAGTCATATCCCACCCACCCGGGGTCGGTGAAGTAATTGTCTTTCATCACACAGAACCACAGTACGTCGCCGATGATCACTCTGGGTTCGAGTGTGAAGTACCGGGGGACGTGTTTCAGAAAGCACATTGCGCCGGTTGTTGTCAGAACCACAGCCGCAGTTTTCCCGGTGCAATATTTTGTTTTCACCTTTTGGCAGCAAATGGCGACAAACCGATCAAAGGTAAAAGTGACGGTGAACCAGACAGAACAGTCTGTGGCTGTGAACGTCAGGACTTCGATAACACTGCACACAGGGGTGATGCTCAGAAAACTCCACGGGAAGTAATACACATTAATTCGATACAAAATGACCTGGGTGACAATGGTCAGTAGATCGGCCGCTGCCATGGCCACCAGGTAGCGAGTGGTGCAGGTAGAGAGGCCGCACTTTCCCCGGGACAGGATCACAATCGCCACTAAAT
This sequence comes from Mobula birostris, assembly GCF_030028105.1. Classification (NCBI taxonomy): domain Eukaryota; kingdom Metazoa; phylum Chordata; class Chondrichthyes; order Myliobatiformes; family Myliobatidae; genus Mobula; species Mobula birostris. Next base: position 58,881,532 of record NC_092389.1, on the reverse strand, counting down.
TCACTGGAGAGGGGGAGACAGAGAGAGAGGGCAGACAGTGGGCATAACTGAATTTATTTTCCGGGAATTGACCCGGGATCGGGTTTCAGCTGAACCTCAGGAGTGCTAGACTCTGTGAGCGGCTGCTAATCTAACAATAGACACGGGTCACACTGTCTCTAACCTGCCTTCTTCAGTGTGCAGATAAGATGATGAGTCGGCAATCGTCGGCGATAAGAACGAGCGACATGGAGAAGAACAATCGGTGCTGATCCCGATTCCAGTCGCTGATGGGGCCGGTTTCACCGATTTAACCGTGACTCACCAGGTCTCTGGAAACTCAGCATCTGAGGGGGCCGAGAAGCGATACAGAGGGGAGTAACACGCACAAAATGCTGGTGCAACTCAGCAGGGCAGGCGGCATCCATGGAATTGAACAAACTCTTGATGCGGGCCGAGACCGTCTTCAGGACGAAACGCTGCCCCGATTTACGACGGATCTCAGGGGAAAGTAGCGACAACTTAGTAACCGGAGGCTGAGCGCGTCCGTTAAGGATTAATTCCACAGCGCAGTTCAATTTGATAACTCTTGTCAGCAGATCCAAGGACTCTGATCCAAGTGATCGGACCCAATTATTAACCAACAGTCAGCGGGATCCGACTGTGATCTCCACAGGGAGAGGTGAAATACAGGACTAGGGGTTTTCTCTGATCAATATCTCAGATACTCAATGAATACTTTTATTCGGTATTCACCAATCAGAGGGAACTTGACGATGGTGAGGACAATATGAGTGAGGTTGATGTTCTGGAGCATGTTGATATTAAGGGAGAGGAGATGTTGGAGTTGTTAAAATACATTAGGACGGATAAGTCCCCGGGGCCTGACGGAATATTCCCCAGGCTGCTCCACGAGGCGAGGGAAGAGATCGCTTAGCCTCTGGCTGGGATCTTTAAGTCCTCGTTGTCCACGGGAATGGTACCGGGGGATTGGAGGGAGGCGAATGTTGTCCCCTTGTTCAAAAAAGGTAGTAGGGGTGGTCCGGGTAATTATAAACCAGTTAGCCTTACGTCTGTGGTGATAAAGCTGTTGGAAAAGATACTTAGAGATAGGATCTATGGGCATTTAGAGAATCATAGTCTGATCAGGGACAGTCAGCATGTCTTTGTGAAGGGCAAATCGTGTCTAACAAGCCTGATAGAGTTCTTTGAGGAGGTGACCAGGCATATAGATGAGGGTAGTGCAGTGGATGTGATCTATATGGATTTTAGTAAGATATTTGACAAGTTTCCACACGGTAGGCTTATTCAGAAAGTCAGAAGGCATGGGATCCAGGGAAGTTTGGCCAGGTGGCTTCAAAATTGGCTTGCCTGCAGAAGGCAGAGGGTGGTGGTGGAGGGAGTACATTCAGATTGGAGGATTGTGACTAGTGGTGTCCACAAGGATCTGTTCTGGGACCTCTACTTTTCGTGATTTTTATTAACGACCTGGATGTGGGGGTAGAAGGGTGGGTTGGCAAGTTTGCAGACGACACAAAGGTTGGTGGTGTTGTAGATAGCGTAGAGGATTGTCGAAGATTGCAGAGAGACATTGATAGGATGCAGAAGTGGACCGAGAAGTGGCAGATGGATTTCAACCCGGAGAAGTGTGAGGTGGTACACTTTGAAAGGACATACTCCAAGGCAGAGTACAAAGTAAATGGCAGGATACTTGGTAGTGTGGAAGAGCAGAGGGATCTGGGGGAACATGTCCACAGATCCCGGAAAGTTGCCTCACAGGTGGATAGGGTAGTTAAGAAAACTTATGGGGTGTTAGATTTCATAAGTCGAGGGATAGAGTTTAAGAGTCGCGATGTAATGATGCAGCTCTATAAAATTCTGGTTAGGCCACTCTTGGAGTACTATGTCCAGTTCTGGTCGCCTCACTATAGGAAGGATGTGGAAGCATTGGAAAGGGTACAGAGGAGATTTACCAGGATGCTGCCTGGTTTAGAGAGTATGCATTATGATCAGAGATTAAGGGAGCTAGGGCTTTACTCTTTGGAGAGAAGGAGGATGAGAGGAGACATGATATAGGTGTGCAAGATAATAAGAGGAATAGATAGAGTGGATAGCCAGCGCCTCTTCCCCAAAGCACCACTACTCAATACAAGAGGGCATGGCTTTAAGATAAGGGGTGGGAAGTTCAAGGGGGATATTAGAGGAAGGTTTTTCACTCAGAGAGTGTTTTTTGCGTGGAATGCACTGCCTGAGTCAGTGGTGGAGGCGGATACACTAGTGAAGTTTAAGAGACTACTAGACAGGTACATGGAGGAATTTAAGGTGGGGGGGGGTTATATGGGAGGCAGGGTTTGAGGTTCGGCACAACATTGTGGGCCGAAGGGCCTGTACTGTGCTGTACTATTCTATGTTCTATGTTCTATAGAGGGAACTTCACAATGTAACCATCCCACCCCCCCCCCCCCGCAGTCAACCCTTTACGGGGAGATTCCCCTCCCCTACACTGGGATAAATCTGGACATGGTGTCATTAAAGGAAAGAACATCGTTCAAGTCGATCCCGTGAGTTAAAAGACAGACAGAGGCTTAATTCCACTTATCAATACGTACTGAGCATGAGAGTGTTGAACTGACGGGATCGATATCTCTGTCGATTATTTTTGTAATGGTCATCAAGTGGGAAACTTGTAAAATTGTCATAAACAGGTTCACGCCGGTTAACACTCAGAAATACCAAACATGAATTGCTCTGCTCACTCACCAGGAACTCCAATGACGGCAATGAACACGTACAACATTTTCGCCACACGCTCGTACCTATCCAACATTGCAGATATTGTCTCTGTCCAGTGACTTGTCCCCCTGCGCGGTGTCTCTGAGTGAAATGTTAAGGCAGCACATGCCTGTGGTTTTAATGCCATTTAGCTACTCCACAGGGACAGATTCAACAGATTTAAAAATAAAGGGTTTCACATTACAGTATTTACAAGCCGATTACCTCAGACAGCTGCAATACCCGCGGTGACAGTTTGTGTTTAATTTTCTGAATTACTATTTAGACATTTGTGGGAGTTAGTTTGTCCCAACAAAGGTAACTGAACCCTCTGAGGTGTCTTAACAATTAAATGTGCTTTTACTGTAAATATGTACTTCAAAGGAACCATTTGTCAAACACAGAATATTGAAGTAAATTATGTCATTGTAGCTTTTGAAATAGTATTGAATCACCTACTGTTACCATTCTCCTCAAGATTATAAATTCGCAATGCAGTTTGTGTTCGGGGGACTCTACCGAGAGGGTCTCCAAGAAAATGTCTGTGGTGATGAATAAACACTTTCACGTCCACGCAACCCTCTAATATCTTCAGTGACTTAGTCATAATCAGAACATCTGTGGGCGCGTTCAGGACCTATCCCTAACCATAACGCATGGTCATCAAACTCAGCAGTCTAATCCTATCACCCCGTATGTGTCAAAGAACACGGCAGAGAGCTGGAAACGGAGATAAGGAAGTGTGGTTGTGTGCGTATGTGTGTGTCCGTGTCTCTGTGCATTTGTCTGTCTTTGTTTCTGTGTGTGTGTGTGTGAGTGTGTGTGTGTGTGTGTGTGTGTGTGTCTCAGTGTGTGTCAGTGTGTTTCTGTGTGTGTGTGGGGGGGGGGGGGGGTAGATCCATCGTCTCTGCTTGACCCTGCCCGTATATACTCGTGTCCGTATCCAATTCAGTTCATCCCCCTTGGTTTAGAACCTTCCCATCTGTCTCCGAAAACTGCAGGTGCCCTCGAACTCTCATTTCAAGCACTTCACAAAATGTCTACCTCAACCATCAAGAAGCAAGAGCTGAGGTCAAGATTCAAACTGCATTTATTATTAATGCATGTACAAATGAAACAACCTTGAGACTTGTAACAGCTCCAAATCAGCAGACACCACCACCTGCTCATGAGATAATCCCAGAGCAAGAATCATTTCAAACTTATAGAAACCATAGAAACCATAGAAACTACAGCACAGAAACAGGCCCTTTGGCCCTTCTTGGCTGTGCCGAACCATTTTCTGCCTAGTCCCACTGACCTGCACACGGACCATATCCCTCCATACACCTCCCATCCATGTATCTGTTCACAACTGTTCACAAAACTGTTCACAAAATGGCTGACGCCATTTAAAAAAAAGCAAGAACAGAGTTCAAAATTTATTTTCCAATCTTTTTATTAATTTTCAAAATTATAAACATAGCAACACTATTAATAAACAGAGATTGGGATGACATTATTAATAATTGGCATTGCAAATATTGCATTGGTAATAATACAGATGTATAAAGTTTCCCAGACTCTAAATATAATTAAACATGGTAGAAGGATAAATGAGAAAAAATCTAAAAAAAAACAAATTAGAAAAGAAAAAAAAAGACATATTAATTAAACTAAGCAATATTAACCTAAACTAAATAAAACTGAAAACAGGACTATAGAAAAATAAAAGACAGGCTAACATATTACATTAGATAAAATCATTAATGTCGTTAACTCCACTCCTCTATACGTGTATTATAAGTTAAAAAAAAAAGGATTCGAGAAGGTCAAATTATATCATATGGAAATGTTGAATAAATGGTCTCCAAGTTTCTTCAAATTTAATGGAAGGGTCGAAGGTGCCACTTCTAATTTTCTCTAAATTTAAACAAGATGTAGTTTGAGAAAACCATTGAAATGTAGTAGGGGGATTGACCTCTTTCCAGTTCAATAAGATACATCTTCTAGCCATTAATGTTAAAAAAAAACAATCATTCGACAGGATGAAGGGGAGAAGTAACTATCATCCATCATTGGTAACCCAAATATTGCAGAAACAGGGTGTGGTTGTAAATTAATATGCAAAACAGTAGAAATAATATCAAAGATATCTTTCCCATATTTATGTAAGAAAGGGCAAGACCAAAACATATGAGTCAAGGAAGCAACTTCATAATGGCATCGATCACAAATTGGGCTTATACCTGCATAGAAACGAGTTAATTTGTCTTTAGACTTATGTGCCCTATGTACCACCTTAAATTGTATCAATGTATGTTTAGCACATGAAGAGGACGTGTTAACTAATTGAAATGTTCCCCCCATTTTTCTATAGGTAAAGGAAGTTGGAGTTCTCCTTCCCATTCAGTCTTAATTTTGTCAGATATACCTGAATTTATTTTCAAATTCAAATGATAAATGAATGCTATTAAACCCTTCTGAAAAGGATTTAAACTTGGAATTTTTCCATAATATCAATTGGATGTGAAGTTGGAAATGTGGGTAAATTAATATTTAAAAGGTTTCTAATTTGTAATTATCTGAAAAAGTGAGATCTAGGCAAATTATATTTATTAGATAACTGTTCAAACGATATGAAACAGTTTTCCAAAATAGATCACGAAAGCTAAATATACCCTTCATTTTCCATACCGAAAAAGCTTGATCTATAATAGAAGGTTGAAAGAAAAAATTAGACGTAATAGGGCTTGATGAAATAAATTGGGTCAAGCCAAAAAAAATTACGAAATTGAAACCTTATTTGTATTTTGTGTTTAATTATTGGATTAACCATTTGTTTATTTAATTTAGAACTAACAAATGGTGAAGAAGTCCTTAAAATGGAAGTCAAAGAAAACCCTTGGAGAGATTTACATTCCAGGTTTACCCATTGCGGGCGTAAAGTTATATCCAAATCCTGTGTCCAAAATATTAAATATCGGATATTAATTGCCCAATAGTAAAATCTAAAATTTGGTAAAGCCAAACCACCGCCCTCTTTAGACTTCAGTAAATATTTATTACTTAATCTAGGATTTTTGTTCTGCCATATATATGAAGAGATTTTTAGAATCCAAAGTATCAGAGAAGGATCTAGAAATAAAAATTGGTAATGCTTGAAACAAGTATACAAGTTTTGGTAGGAGAATCATCTTAATAGCGTTAATTCGACCAAGTATTGAGAGAAACAATGGCGACCATTTAATAAAAATGTGATTAATTTGATCAATTCAAAGTAAAAAAAAGTTATGCTTAAATAAATCCTTATGTTTCTTAGTAATTTTAACACCCAGATCAGTAAAATAATCATTAAGCAGTCTGAATGGTAAACATCTATAAATTGGAACCTGCATGTTTAAAGGGAAAAGTTCACTTTTATTAAGGTTCAATTTAGAGCCCGAAAAATTACTAAACTTATCAAGCAAGGATAGGAGTGCCCGGAATTTCGGGGTTAGAAATATATAGTAATAAATCATCAGCGTATAGTGATAACTTAGGTGTTTCATTCCCACGAGTGACAACAAATATAATAGTTGATTCACGAATAGCAATGGCCAAGGGTTCTAAAGCAATATCAAACAGCAATGGACTAAGAGGATAACCTTGCCTGCTGCCGCCAAACAACTGAAAAATAGGAGATCTCTGATTATTGGTAAATACCGACGCCGAAGGGGTAAAGTATATTAATTTAGTCCAAGATATAAACGTCGAACTAAATAAATGCGTCCATTCAACCCTGTCAAACGCTTTCTCAGCACCTAGTGAAATGACACGTTCTGGAGTTCAAGGTGAAGGAGTAAAAACAATATTCATTAATCTCCTAATATTAAAAAAAGACAACGATTTTTAATATAACCCGTCTGATCAACATAAATAATTTGAGACAATACTTTTTCCAATCTGGCCGCTAATATTTTAGAAAAAAATTTGGAATCTACATTCAGCAAAGTTATAGGCCTATATTGTACACATTCTGTGGGATCTTTATCTATTTTTTCGATGAATTCAGGTAAAGCACCTGGTTCGAATGGTTTCACAGTAGAATTTTTTCAAATCCTTTTCTAATATTCTTTCACCTTGGCTATATAGATTTTTTAGGGGTGCATCATCTAGAGGTCAAAATTCATATTGCATTAATTATTGAAGTATTTATAGACGAACAAACTCGAGAATTGGCACGTCAACAAATAGGCTTAAAAACTTCTATAGGTGTATAATGGAGAGCACTCTGACCGTGAGCGTCACAGTCTGGTATGCGGGTGGGAGTGGGGGGGGGGGGGCGTGCTACTGCACAGGACCAAAAGAAACTGCAGATAGTTGTAAATGTAGTCAGCTCCATCTTGGGTACTAGCCTATAAAGTATCCAGAACATTTTCAGGGAGAGGTGTCTTAGAAAGGCATCGTCCATTATTAAGGATCTCCAGCATCCAGGACATGAACTTTTCTCACTGTTACCATCAGGTAGGTGGCACAGAAGCCTGAAGGCACACGTTCAGCGATGAAGAAACAGCTTTTTCGCCTCTGCCATCCGATTCCTAAATGAACATTTAACCCTTGGACACTACCTTACTTATTTAATATACAGTATTTCAGTTTTTGTATATTTTTAATCTGTTAAATATATGTATACTGTAATTTATTTATTTATCTATTTATTTATTTATTTTTTTATTATTTTTTTTCTCTCTCTTCTTCTTAATATTTATTATTATTTATTTATTATTTCCTTTTTTTTAATATTGTATTTGCATAGTTTGTTCTCTTTTGCACATTGATTTTATGTCCATGATCTTGGGTTAGGTCTTTAATTGATTCAGTCTTGATTCTTGGATTTACCGAGTTTGCCTCAAACAATGAATCTCAGGATTGCGCATGGTGACATAGATATACTTTGGCAATACATTTACTTTGTTCATTTTAAATTGCACATTTAAATTTGTAAATGTCTCTCTCAAACACAAGAGTGGGATGTGAGCTCCCAAGGTTCACTACCTGCTGCGTAAATTATTTTGTTCTGATCTGAATATTCGTCCCATCACTGTGACCCCTCTTTCGAGACACACCAGTTACTGGAAACATTCCTGAATCCAAATGGGAACTCTCAGATTCTCTGTCACATTCTTTCAAGCACGGGAAAACTCTCTCTCTCTCTCTCTCTCTCTCTCTCTCTCACACACACACACACACACACACACACGCACACACACACACACACACACACACACACACACGCACACACACACACACACGCGCGCGCGCGTGTCAAAATGGCGACAATCATACTGTCGTACTAGATCGGACCCGATGCAATAGGAATTGTACTACAAATACACTGACACACGTAATTCTTTTCAAAACTTTATTCTGCACTCATAGCATGCTATGGGGGAAGTTACAGACTGATCTCCCAAAGGAACCAGTCCAGAAACTGCCCCCGAATTACACAATTCTCCACAATTTATAACATTGATCAGGTAGCAGGAAATCTTACGATTACAAGTTTAGACAATATTAGAATCATTTCAATCACATGCTAAAATACAACTAGATGTAAGATAATCATTGGTAAGTTAGTTATAATTATCTTAAGCCAAAACTAGCCCATCAGCTCCTCGTTCGGAACCTCCCCCCTTTCTCCAGAACATTCTAGGCGTTACCTCATCCCTCCCATATTTAGCTATACCTTGAGCTGCTTCTCCAAGATCAGATTGCTCCTTATTTGAGCCTTTGCCAATCTTTAGAGAACAATGTCTAGTACGTCACTGGTTGCTGGGTAAAGTTTCTTTTTGACTGTCCAAAACAGTAAGCTAAGGCGCCTACATGGTGGTTGAGTATAATTTAATCATTCTCCGCTGTTTCCCCCTATTTACCTATCCCTTCATTCCATCAGTCAGGATAAGAAGGCAGTAGAAGGTGAGCAGGAAGTACAAGGTGGTATGTGATCATTAGCTGCCCTTAGTTTAGCAAAATCCTCCAAGATTGTATCCATCTTTGAGGATGACTGTTATCAAAATGGTCTCCCACTGAAATTCATCAATTGCAAGGGTCATGCCCAGTGCAAGGACTGTTCAGTGTCCCTAATGCATCTGCCTTTACCACCATCCCTAGCAGTAAACTCCACACATTTTCTGTGCTTAAAAGTTATCCTCAGTCATCCGCACAACCCACCCGCCAACGCCCCCCCCCCCAAACACACACACACACTTTTCTCCAAATCGCCTTAAAATTGGGCCTCCTTGTTTTAGCGAGATGCCCTTTGGGAAACATGCTCTGGATTTCCACTCATTTGATGCCTCCTGTCATTTTGTATACCTCCAACAAGTCCCCTCTCATCCTGCTTCCTGCCAAAGAGAAAAGCCCTATCTTACTCCACCTATCCTCACAAGATACTTTCTGTGAAGTTCAATGTTGAAAGTAAATGTATTGTTAAAGTACAAATGTCAACATATACATTTTGTTGCGGGCATGCACAGTAAATACAAAGATACGAGAAGGAATCAATGAAAAACTGCACACATCAGAGACTGGCAAGTCACCAATGTAGAACAGACAACAAAGAGACTAAATTGTATATGTAAACAAAAAACAAAGCAAAACGGATGATAAATATGCAGTAACTATCAAGAACATGAGCTGTGAATTCGCTGAGAGCGAGTTCATTGTTGTGTTGACTGACATTATCCCCTCTGCTTCCAAAGCCTGATCGTTGGGGTTTAATAGCTATTCCTGAACCTGGTGCTGTGGGACCTGAGGCTCCTGTAACTCCTTCTTGATGGCAGCATGGAGAAGAGAGCATCGCCTGGATGATGGGTCCTTGAATGTGGATGCAGCTTTCCTGTGACAGCGCTCCTTGTAGATGTGTTCAGTGGTGAGGAGGGCTTTACCTGTGATGGACTGGCTGCATCCACAGCATTTCAATTATTGCATTCAAGGGCATCGGTGTTTCTAAACCAGACCAGTCAGGCTATTCTCCACTAAATATCTAGAGAACATTATCAACTTCATAGATGACATGCTGAATCTGCACAAGCTGACATAGTATAGGCTGTAAATGCTGGTACGTATTTCCAGGATGCCAACAAATTCCACTCCTCGGAGCCTCTACACTAATACAATCTGAGTAAATGTTGGGGAAATTACAGCCACACACTACTCTTTCCAACTTTACAGAACCTGCCTACGTTTCTGTTCCTCTTTCTGCCAGCAGCATTTCAAAAACCTTTGCAAATTGAAGCACACATCATTCAAGGTTCTCCTTTGTCAACTCTCTGTTACATCCTGAGAGATGTCCGGTGGGATTGAGGGGATAGATAGTGTTCATGAATTGCAGTCCAATATCACGTTTGTACAGTTCCCTGTCCTTGAAGTGTTTAACGGTGGAGTACAGTGCTGGGTGTGTACAGGAGCGTGTGCTCACTGCACAGTGCTGTGAGTTTTATTGTTCTGTGTCCTGGTAGTGAAGCTCTAGATATTGTGAAGTTCACTGTCCCTGTAGTCAAATGTTGATTATTCTTGTGCAGTCACATGTGCAGGATATGCTTATACCAGAGATAGACCATTCCGTTCCCTTACAGTACGGGTCAGATGTTGTTAAGATTTCTGTTCTTACAGTACGGTGCCGGCAGTTTAAACATCACATTTAACTGCATGTGGTCTGTGCCCCCCAATGGTCTAAATCCCCCAAAGGACTTACCCAACTAAATGGTCTGAGATGCCCAACAGCACCTCCTCTTTAGTATCAACACGCTGGAGAATATCAGCATACCGCCTTTCTCATCACGCTTTCCTCCTTGTACACTGAGTGAACACCAGTGTTCATTTACTACCTCACATGCTAACTCTGCCTCCGGGTGTAAACTCCCACCTTTGTCCTTGAGTGGTCCTGCCCTCTACCCACTCCACTGTTCTTTCTGTGTATGCATGAGATGCCTTTGGATTCCCATTGATCCTCCTGAATGAGGACGTTTCCTGGTCACTCTTCACTCTCCTGATTCACTGTGTGACTTCTTTCTTGCTCCCTGTATGTTCCTCCAAGACCCTGTCCAATTTCATCATCCTCGTCCTTGCACATGACTCCTCTTACATTTTTAAACAAATACAATATTCCTCATCACCCTAAGTTCCTGACCATCCCTGTCCCTCTCTACCCTCCTCACAGGGATAGGGAACTAATAAATTCTGACCGGCTGGGCTGTACGTGACTCTCACATGTCAGACAACAGCTAACATCAGCTCCATGCAGTAACAACCAGTAACATCAGCTCCCAGACTACTCTCTATGACACCTGCCCAATTCTTCCACAAACTGACATTCATCCACCTTCAGGTCCAGTCTCATCCTTAATCAATAACTGGCTGAAACCCTTCAGAATTATAATCCTTAGATCTTTCCCAGTGGAGTTCCAGACATCTCGCTAGGCTCATTGACCAATACAATGTCAAGTATGTCCCCTCCCTGGTGGATCATCTTCATACTCTCTCCGGAAACGTCCCTGAGCACAACGAACAAATAATGCTCATCTAAGTATCAGGCAGTAAGGAAGTCTCAGTCATTCTGGGGAGACTATTTACCAACTACAGCTACTCTGTTGTTTTCACATCAGCCCATAACCTGCTGACATATCTGTCCCTCTCTCTTACTGTCTATCAGGAGGCCCGCACTATAATCCCATCACAGTGATTGCATCTTTCTTATTCCTCAGTTCCACCCGCATTGTCTGACTGGATGAGCCTTCGGGATAACCTCAACCTTGTGACATTGTGCCTGATCAGCAACATAGCTCCCCACCCTCATTTACCTCCCTCTGCACTGTCTGAATCACATGAATCCTGGAATGTTTCGATACCAGTGCTGCTCTTCTCTCGACCAGATCTCTGTAATGGATGAATCACGGTGACATGTACTAATCCAGGCTCTCAGTACATCCGCTTTCACTGTTGTACACCCTGCTCTGAAATAAACGCACTCCTGCCCTCCGGTGCCACTGTGCTCATCAGCCTGGCCGTATCTTGACTTCCTGTTAGGGTTTCTCGACCTCATCTCAACCTTCCGCTCATTGCAACTTACTGACCTGTAGCTCTGGATCCCAACACCCCCTCCATATGCCACATGATAAAAATCATCATCGTGTCTCCTGCAAGCTTCCCTGTGAGAATATTACATCCCCTTCACTGTAACCCATCCTCCTGACACCAGTCCCGCTTATCCTGGAAGAGGGACCAATGATCTTATTTCCTGATGCTCTCCCTCCTGCACCAGATAATTAGCCACATATTTAAGTGTACCAACTTAGTATATCTTATATCGCAAGCATGTGGCATCTGAAGGAATCCTGTAATCACCACGCAAGAGTTCCTATTTCCTAACTTTCTGCCCAACTCCCTTAATTCTCTTTGCAAAACATTGTCTCTCTGTTATTAGTTCTAATAAGAATCACAACCTCCGACTGCTCACCCTGCCCTTTCAGAATGGCCCGAACTGTCTCAGAGACATCCTTGGTCATGGTCTGATGAGGGTAACGCACCACCCTGCAGTCTCACTCATTTCCACAGATACTCCTGTCTGTGTTCCCCGCTAAAATGTTTGCTACATCTGATTCATACCTTTCCATCCCATGTGTTTAGGTGCTTTCTCATCGCCTGTTTGTAATGAACATTATTTTAAAAATCATTTATTGTATTCTTCTTTGATTCAGCTCAGGCAATTTACTTATGCATTCGCAAACAAAGGAGACTGCACACGTGTTTAAACCAGGCAATTTGTTAGAACTCATAGTATTTTAATACAGAACAAAAAAAAAACTAATGTCTACAGTAGTAGCTGTACATAATTCAAAATAATACTTATCATCCACTAAACCAGCCGATCTCAGTGATAGAGTGGAACCACAGATCCGGCAATGCCACACAGACTGTTTTCTATCTATCTATCTATCTATCTATCTATCTATCTATCTATTTATCTATCTGTCTGTCTATCTCCCTCTTCCTCACCCTCTTCCTCTCCCTCTCCCTCTCTCGGTCTCTCTCTCTCTCTCTCTCTCTCGCTCTCTCTCTCATTCTATTTTCTCTGCCTCTACCAAACGCCCATTCCCTCGCGCTCACTCTCACGACATCTCCCTCGGGCCCTCTCCCTCACGGTCACTCTAGCGTCGTCTCCGTGGCGCCCTCTCCCTCACGGCCACTCTAGCGTCGTCTCCGTGGAGCCCTCTCCCTCACGGTCACTCTAGCGTCGTCTCCGTGGCGCCCTCTCCGTCACGGTCACTCTAGCGTCGTCTCCGTGGCGCGCTCTCCGTCACGGTCACTCTAGCGTCGTCTCCGTGGCGCCCTCTCCCTCACGTGCTGTCGTGCGCGCCCTTTCCTCGCGATGTCTCATTTGCTCTCTCCTTCGCACAAAACAGGGAAAGAGTAAACAGTTGACAAGACTCTGGTGAAGGATCTTGACGCGAAGCGCTGACAGTTTATTCTTCTCCATCGCTGCTGCCTGGCCTGCTGAGTTCCTCCAACTTTCTGTGTGAGGAAAAGAGTAAACAGTCGACGTTTCGTGGCGAGACCCTTCATCAGGATCTGATTTTGTGTGTGTTGTTTTGTATTTCGAGCGAATGCAGATTCTCTCGTGTTTGTTTTGTTACTCTGCTCATCACATTGTTTCCATTTACCCACAAGTCGGGGGATAGAATAGGGAGCATGAAGGCAGCTGACTTGTCATATTTTACAACATTTATTTCTAATGTTTAATGAGTTTCAAAATCCAATTCAATGGGTATTTCACCGCATTCTTCATTTCCTCTCGGAATTTGCTCTGAGTCAGGGCGTAAATACACGTGTTGGTGCAGGAACTGAGAACCTGCAGCATATCCGCTGTCTGTCCCGTGATGTAACGGGGATCCGTGACAGAACCGAAAAAAGACATTGAAATCCGTTGATAGATGGAAAATACCACCCCTGTTCCCCACAACGATATGAAACTACCGGTTATGCTGAAGAGCAAAACAATGGATTTGCGTCGGTTCTCCATCTCCCGGTCCTTGTCATTCTCTCCACTCTTTTGTCCCCGGAGCCCCCTGCGGGCTCGACTGGCCGCTAGAATCCGCCTGACCGTCAGGATATTGAACAGCAAAATCAGAAAGAATGGGACACAAGGGGTTAAAATTAGGTGAAACATTTCAAATGCCGCCCATGAGGCAGAGTTTGCGAAGCTCGGTGTAGGAACACAACCCCTGGGAACACCATCAATTATTTGTCCAGGTCCGTATACAAAGCCGGAGGGGACAGTCTCCCAACCGGCCAGCACACTGACTGTCCCGGTAACCACAGCCGCCGTTCTCCCGGTGCAATATTTTGTTTTCAGCTTCTCACAACAAATAGCCACAAATCGATCGACGGTGAAAGCGACAGTCAGCCAGACTGAGGTGGCAGTGCTCGCATTCATCAACCATAGAATGACTCTGCACACAGGAGTGATGAACAGGATCGATCGGGGAAAATAAATCGGAGCAGTCCAGCTCAGCAGCGGATGGGAGATAACGACCAGGAGATCGGCCGCTGCCATTCCGACCAGGTAGCGAGTGACACATTTGGCGAGACCACACTTTCCCCGGGACAGGATCACAATCGCTACCACGTTCGCTGGAAGAGAGACAGGAAAAGCAAGTTGAGAAAATACTGAGCAGAAGCCAATGCGGCAGTCTGAGGGGATCCCCTAATATTTCCACTTTGTTGTTGCATTTAGCGGTGGGAAGATTGAGAGAGGGCATAGAGCTGGCGGAGAGAGAGAAGGAGTTCATACTGTAAAATAATGTCAATATGGTCTGAATACAGATTCCTTACTGATGAGCGAAATGTGAAGAGACAGCGGAAAGATAAAACTGGGTAACTACCTCCTCAGGGTCAATACTGGATGGAACATTTTCTGCCGGCCCTTTCCGCGTCTCCTCCTGATGAAATGAATAAAACCGGACGCTGATGGCGGGATTCTTCCGTTAAACCATCAACAACTTCCATGGCGATCCTGGTCAGGGACAGAACAGCCGAAGGACGGAACGAAAACAGGAAATGCTGGAAACACTCACCCAGGCGAAACAGAATATGTGGGAAACAGTTAAAGTATCTCTCCGCAGGATTGTTCTGAGAGAGACCCCGGACACGAGTGTTAACTGGTTTCTCTTCCCATAAAAGCTGCTTGGGGCTCAGTGTTTCCAGCATTCCCAGAGTTTGTTTCCTGTTCCAGCATTTACCACCTCACTGACTTTACAACAGAACATTGACTGATTCGAACAGATACTGCGCAGACTGACACAACCTCACAGACAGACATGACGCCTCCCACTGAACCCATCACAGGGAAGCAGGGGAGAGGAATTCAACGTCCAGCAGCGAACTCGGTGCCGGAGTCAGATGTCTGTAACGGTGTCAAGTGTAGATATAATAGAATACATTTCACAGTATTGATAACTATGAAGCAAGCGTCGGTTGTGTTAATTGACAGCATCGACTTCACTGTGTTGTCCATCATCTGCTTTCTCTTCAGTCATATCGCAGACATTTACTAAAAATCCATTGGATTGATGGGTGCTCCGAAGTGGACAATCACTCACATTCAAATGCAGACGATCAATTGGCATAAGCTCGGCCGGCTGTATAAACACAATATTTGCAAATGCATCTCATTATGAAACACAAACCGCTGGAAGAACGCTGCCTGACCCGCTCAGTCTCACAGAAAGTGGCTGATTGGCTGATTTCCTGCAGCGGTTTGCTTTTAGATAGAAATCCCAGCATCTGTAGTCCCGGTGTTTCCACTCCATTCCTGAAATGCGGAATACCGGGACAGGAATGTGAGAGTTTAAACCAGCGGCAGAATCAATCACGTCATTGGGATTAAACTTCAACATCCACCCACGGCAGCTGACTCTGCGGCTTACCGGCAATTCCAAAGGCAGAAATAAATGGATAGTAAACGCCTTGTATTCGCCAGATGACTGGATACACCATTCCAGTGAGCAGCTGTGATCTGTGTTGCTCCTGTACTCCCAGCTCCGGCAGACAGCTGATGCATTCCACGCGGCCCTGATTTATACAGAGGATCTGTCTCCGGAGACGCGGGTATACACCTCACCAACTTTCTCAGTTACAGACCTTTGAACAAACACTTTAATTCAATACCATTGTCTCTATTGTAAATATTGCGGCGATTGGAGACAAATGCATCAAAATTCTTTGGCATTTCCTCAGCATTGTCTCTGGTGGAAATGGGCCGGTAGATTTATTTTCAAAGACTGAGCTTTGTCACGAAGCAGCTACACTTACAGATTTCATCTTTTTGTTGGCTAATTATTCATCTCTGAACGGAAACCAGCGACACTGACCGATCCCTACCTCTGTCCCTGCAGTTTCCCATTTTGAACCGTCCTTCAGTCCTTCAGCTTCTTCCTGGTGACACACACACACAGACACAGACACACACACACAGACACACACACACACACACACACACACACACACACACACACACACACAGTCACACACACACACACATACACACACACACAGAAACAATTGCACAAATGTATTTCTATGTTATAGTGACTGTCCTATTGTACATAGTGTTTATTGTAAGTCACTATAAATTGCACATTGCAAATTTAGACAGAGAAAAAAACAAAGATTTGTACTTCTCATGTATATGAAGCCTGTACGTAATGAAGTCAATACAATTTGAAATACACAAACAGAGAATCGAAAAAAGATACAATAGAGAGACCGAGATCAGGGTGGAAACGGTAAAATGAACACGTTGCTAATGCACAAACACAAGATAATCTGAAGATGTTGGAAATCCGGGTCAAAACAAGGAACTCTGCTGAGTTCCTCCAGCATTTTGTGTGTCATGTTGCTGATGTAACAGTCTGATGTTTGCCGATGTATGAGCATCATGAATCTGTCAAAGTTCAAAAGAAATTGAGAAGAAATATTTACTATGCAGAGGAATGGGCAGACGGTTAAATAATACAGAAAAAAAACTGGAAATTGAGGATGAATAGGTGAAGCGTGGCTGGAAATGAACGAGATAAAGACAACCATGAAATAAAATGTAAGAAGTAAGATAACGAGGGAGAGAGAAACCGCTAGGCAAAGTGACAAATATATAGGTTAAGCAGGCAGAAAGACAGCCAGAAACAGATGCATAGATTGCAGGATTGTGGTGTTCCTCCTGTATCTCCTAGCCTGTGGTACATTGTGATACTGCACAGGACCGAAAAAAAGCTGAAGAACATTGCAAATCTAGTCAGCTGCATCTCGGGTACTAGCCCACAAAGCAGCCAGTACATTTTTAGGAAGAGTATCTCAGAAAGGCAGCGTCCTTCATTAAGGACCTCCAACACCCAGGGTATGCCCCTTTCCCACTGCTACCATCAGGTAAGAGGTACAGAAGCCTGACGACACACAGTCAACGATTAAGGAACAGATTCTTCCCCTCTACCATTCGATTCCTCAACGGACAATGAATCTTTGCACAATACTTCAAGTTCTTTTAAAACACTGTATCTCTAAGTTAGCATGTTTTTAAATCTATTGAATATACGTATACTGTAATTGATTTTCTTTTTTTATTTACTATAATTATTCTCATATTCCTTATTATTACTATTTCTTCTTTATTATGCATTACGTTCAATTGTTGTTACTAATTGAACAAACCGCACGTCACACGCCAGTGATAAATACCCTGATTCCGATCCTGATTCTGCGAATGTGGGGTTCATTCTGTACCTGTTAGTAAATGCTACAGTGTGAGAGTGTGGGGTTCATTCTGTACCGTTAGTAAATGCTACAGTGTGAGAGTGTGGGGTTCATTCTGTTCCCGTCAGTAAATGCTACAGTGTGAGAGCGTGGGATTCATTCTGTACCTGTCAGTAAATGCTACAGTGTGAGAGCGTGGGATTCATTCTGTACCTGTCAGTCTGTGCTGCATTATGAGAGTGTGGGGCTCATTCTGTACTTGTCAGTCTGTGCTGCAGTGTGAGAGTACAGTATTCATTCTGTACCTGTCAGTCTGCGATACAGTGCGAAACTGTGGAGTTCATCGTGTACCTGTCAGTCGATGCTACAGTGTGACAGTGTAGAGTTCGTGCAGTACCTGCCAGTCTCCGATAAAGTGTGTGAGTGTGGGGTTCATTCTGTACCTGGCAGTCTAAGCTACATTGTGAGCGTGTGGAGGTCATTCCGTACCTGTCAGTCTCGGATACATTGTGAGAGTGTGGAGTTCACTCTGTACTTGCTCGTCTCCGATGCAGAGTGAAAGTGTCGATATAAATCTGTACCTGTCAGTCTATGCTAGAGTGTGAGGGTGTGGAGCTCATTAGGTACCTGTAGTCTCCGATACAGTGTGAGTGTGTGGAGTTCATTCTGTACCTGTCAGTCTGTGCTGCAATGTGAGAGTGTGGAGTTCATTGTGTCTTTGTCAGTCTGTGCTACAGTGTGAGAGTGCACTGTTCATTCTGTACCTGTCAGTCTCCGATACAGTGCGAGACGGTGGAGTACATTGTGTACCAGTTATTCTATGCTACAGCGGGAGAGTGCAGAGTTCGTTCTGTACCTATCAGTCTCCGATACAGTGTGAGCGTGTGGGAGTCATTCTGTACTTGTCAATCTAATCTACAATGTGAAAGTGCAGAGTTCAGTCTCTACCTGCCAGTCTTTGCTGCAGTGTGAGAGTGTGGAGTTCATTCCATACCTGTCGGTCTCCGATACAGAGTGGGAGCGCCGATTTCATTCTGTACCTGTCAGTCTGTGCTACAGTGTGAGAGTGTGGAGTTCATTTTGTACCTGTCAGTCTATGCTGCAGTGTGAGAGTGCAGAGTTCATTCTGTACCTGTCAGTCTCCGATACAGTGCGAGACTGTGGAGTACATTATGTACCCGTCGGTCTATGCTACAGTATGAGAGTGTGGTGAAAATTGTGTACTTGTCAGTCTTGGATACAGTGTGAGAGTGTAGAGTTCATTCTGTACCTATCAGTCTCCGATACAGTGTGCGAGTGTGGCTTTGATTCTGTACCTCTACAGTGTGAGAGTGCAGTGTTCATGCGGTAGGCATGCTGTATAATCCCGTCACAGTGATCGCACCTTTCTTATTCCTGAGTTCTACACACATTGATTTACTGGGTGAGTCTCCGGGATGACCTCCATCTTGTGACGTTGTGCCTGATCAGCAACGCAGCTCCCCACCCTCATTTACCTCCCTCTGCACTGTCTGAATCACATGAATCCTGGAGTGTTTCGATACCAGTCCTGCCTTTCTCCCAACCAGACCTGTGCAACGGATGAAGCACGGTGCCATGTACTAATCCAGGCGCTACGTACATCTGATTTCACTGTTCTACATCCTGCTCTGAAATAAACTCACTTCTGCCCTCCGGTGCCACTGTGCTCATTAACGTGCCCATCTTGACTTCCCTTTAGGGTTCCTCGACTTCATCTGTACTTTCTGCTCAATGTTACTTACTGAGCTGTCGCTCTGGATCCCAACACCCCCTCCACATGCCACAGGATAAAAATCATCAGGGTGTCTCCAGAAAGCTTCCCTGTGAGAATATTACGTTCCCTTCACTGTAACCCATCCTCCTGACACCAGTCGCACCTATCCTGGAAGAGGGACCAATGATCTGTGTTCCTGATGCCCTGTCTCCTGAACCAGATTGTTAGCCACACATTTAAGTGTACCAACTTACCATATCTTACCTCGCAAGCATGTGACACCTGAAAGAATCCTGCAATCACCACCCGAGAGTTCATATTTTCCTAACTTTCTGCCCAACTCCTTACATTCTCTTTGCAAAAACTTGTCTCTCTGTTGTTAGTTCTAATAAGGAGCACAACCTCTGGCTGCTCACCGGGCCTTTTCAGAATGGCCTGTACATTCTCAGAAACATCTTTGGCCCTGGAGTGATTAGGGTAACACACCATCCTGCAATCTCACTCATTTGCACACATACTCCTGTCTGTGGTCCCGCTGGAATGTTTGCTACATGTGATTCATAGATTTCCATCCTGTGCTTTATGTGCTTTCTAATAACCCGTTTGTAATGAACATTGTTTGAAAATTCATTCATTGTATTCTTCTTTGATTCAGCTCAGGCAATTCACTTAAGCATTCGCAAACAAAGGAGACTCCACACGTATTGAAACTCGCAATTTGTTAAAACACGTCGGATTTTAAATTTTAGAACTAACAAAATAACTAATGTCTAAAGTAGTAGCTGTATATAATTAAAAATAATGCTTATCATCCTCTAAAGAAGCCAATCGCAGTGATAGAGCGGAACCACAAATCCGGCAATGAATGTCACACCGTTGTTTTCCATCTCACTCTCCCTCTCCCTCTCCCCCCCTCTCTCTCTCACACTCTCTCTCCCCCCCCCCCACTCCCTCTCTCTCTCTCCCTCTCTCCCCTCTCTCTCTCCCCCCCCTTCTCTCTCTCTCTCTCTCATTCTATTTCCTCTGCCTCTCCCACACGCCCATTCCCTCGCGCTCACTCTCGCCACATCTTCCTCGCGCCCTCTCTCTCACGTGCTCTCCCTCGCGCCCTCTCCCTCGCGCCCTCTCCCTCACGTGCTCTCCCTCGCGCCCTCTCCCTCACGCGCTCTCCCGCGCGCCCTTTCCTCGCGATGTCTCATTCTCTCTCGCGTCCGCGCCCTCAGTCCTCGCGCTCCCTCCTGCTCGCGCTCACTTTCTCCATCTCTCTATCTCTCACAGAGAGACAAGTGACGGTGACGGGACTTTGTCTTCAATTGTAAAACAGGAAAATAACAGGGTGAAGGAATGGAAATGTTATAATGGGAGCAGGAGTGGTTGATAGAGACGAAAATATACTCCACGATCAGGCGGTTTTGTCAGAACCGGGCAGCAGGTTCGCCCCAAGCCTCAATTTAACAGGACGGGACGTGAGGCGCAAAAGAGATTTCTCTGGTGAGGCCAGTGATCAGCAGTAAACAGATTTATTTCACTCTAAAGCAACACACACAAGATGGAAAATAGTAAACAGTTAACAGGACTCTGATCAGCGGACTCGTCATAAAGGAGTTGACATTCTACTCTTCTCCATCGCTGCTGCCTGGCCTGCTGAGTTCCTCCAGCTTACTGTGTGAGGAACAGAGTAAACAGTCGACGTTTCGTGGCGAGACCCTTCATCAGGATCTGATTTTGTGCGTGTTGCTTTGTATTTTGAGCGAATGCAGAATCTCTCGTGTTTATTCTGTCAGTCTGTTTATCACATTATTTCCATTTACCAACAACTGGGGGGAGAGAATAGGGAGCATGAAGGCAGCTGAATTGTAATACTTTACAGTATTTAGTTCTCACGTTTTATGAATTTAAAAATCCGATTCATTGGGTATTTCACCGCATTCTTTAGTTCCTCTCGGAATTTGCTCTGAGTCACGGCGTAAATACACGTGTTGGTGCAGGGACTGAGAACCTGCAGCATGTCCGCTGTGTGTCCGGTGATGTAACGGGGATCCGTGACAGAACCAAAAAAAGCCATTGAAATCCGTTTTTAGACAGAAAATATCACCCGTGTTCCCCACAACAGTATGAAACTACCGGTTATGCTGAAGAGCAAAACAATGGATTTGCGTCGGTTCTCCATCTCCCGGTCCTTGTCATTCTCTCCACTCTTTTGTCCCCGGAGCCCCCTGCGGGCTCGACTGGCCGCTAGAATCCGCCTGACCGTCAGGATATTGAACAGTAAAATCAGAAAGAATGGGACACAAGGGGTTAAAATGAGGTGAAACATGTCGAATGCCGCCCATGAGGGAGAGTTTGTGTAACTGAGTGTATAAACACAACCCCAGGGAACACCATCAATTATTTCTCTGGGCCCGAATGCAAAGCCGGAGGGGACAGTCTCCAAACCGGCCAGCACACTCACTGTCCCGACAACCACAGCCGCCGTTCTCTCGGTGCAATATTTTGTTTTCAGTTTCTCACAGCAAATCGCCACAAATCGATCGACGGTGAAAGCGACAGTCAGCCAGACTGAGGCCGCAGTGCTCGCAGAAATCAACCATTGATCGAGTCTGCACACAGGAGTGATGAACAGGATCGATCGGGGAAAATAAATCAGAGCAGTCCAGTTCATCAGCGGATGCGAGATAACGACCAGGAGATCGGCCGCTGCCATTCCGACCAGGTAGCGACTGACACATTTGGAGAGACCGCACTTTCCCCGGGACAGGATCACAATCGCCACCAAGTTCGCTGGTAGAGAGACGGGAACAGCAAGTTGAGAAAATACTGAGCAGAAGCCAATGCGGCAGTTTGAGGAGATCCTGTGATATTTCCACTTTATTGTTACATTTAGCGGTGGGAGGGTCGAGAGAGGGCGCAGAGCTGGCGGGACAGAGAAGGAATTTACACAGTAAAATAAAGTCAATATGATCTGAATATGGATTCCTCGCTGATTTCCTCAATGTGAACTGACAGCGGAGAGCTAAAACTGGGTAACTAACTCCTCAGGGCCAATACTTGATGGAACAATTTCTACCTGCGTCTCGTCTGGTAGAAATGAATAAATCCGGACGCTGATGGTGGGATTCTTCCATTAGACAATCAACAACTTCCATGGCGATCCCTGTCAGCGACAGAACAGCCGACGGACGGAACAAAAACAGGAAATGCTGGAAACACTCATCCAGACGAAACAAAATATGTGGAAAATAGTTAAAGTATCTCTCTTTCAGAACTGTTCTCCGAGAGACCCCTGACACAAGTGTTAACCGGTTTCTCTTCCCATACAAGCTGCTTGGGACTCCGTGTTTCCAGCATTCCCCGAGTTTGTTTCCTATTCGGGAACCTCACTGACTTTACAACAGAACATAGACTGATTACAACAGATGCAGCGCAGCCTGACACGACCTCACAGACAGACATGACGCCTCCCACTGAATCCTGCACAGGGAAGCGGGGAGAGGAATTCAAACTCGCTGCCGCAGTCAGATGTCCGGAACCGTGTCAGATGTAGATATATTATAAAACATTTCACAGTATTGATAACTATGAGGCGCCACGGCGGGTGTGTTAATTGACTCAGCATTGACTTCATTGTGCTGTCCATCACCTGCTTTATATTCAGTCATATCTCAGATATTTACTAAAAATCCACGACAGTTTCGTGTTACAACACGGAACTCCTCACATTTGCTAAAGTGTTACTGCAGTCGATGGATTGATTGATTGGTGCTCTTAAGTAGACAATCACTCACATTCAAATGCAGACGATCAATTGGCATAAGGTCCGCGGGCTGTATAAACACAATATCTGCAAGTGAAGTGCAGCTTCGACAAGACCAAAAGCAGAGAGCAGAACATCTCATTATTAATCACAAACCGCTGGAAGAACGCTGCCTGACCCGCTCAGTCCCACAGAAAGTGGCTGATTGGCTGATTTCCTGCAGCGGTTTGCTTTTAGATAGAAATCCCAACATCTCTAGTCGTGGTGTTTCCACTCCATTCCTGAAATGCGGAATACCGGGACAGAAATGTGACAGTTTAAACCAGTGGTAGAATCAATCACATCATTGGGAGTAAACTTCAACATCCACCCACAGCAGCTGACACCGCGGCTTACCGGGAATCCCAAAGGCAGAAATAAAAGGATAGTAAACGTCTTCTATACGCCAGATGATCGGATACACCATTTCAGTGAGAATCTGTGATTTCTGTTGCTCCTGCATTCACAGCTCCGGCAGACAGCTGATGCATTCCAAGCGGCCCTGATTTATATAGAGGATCTGTCTCCGGAGACACGGTTATACACCTCACTAACTTTAGTTACAGTTGCTTGAACAAACACTTTAATTCAATACCATTGTCTCTGTTGTAAATATTGGGTCGATTGGAAACAAATACCTCAAAATTCTTTGGCGTTATCTCAGTATTGTCTCTGGTGGAAATGGGCCGTAGATTTACTTTCAAAGAGTGAGCTCTGTCAGAGAGCAGCTACATTTACAGATTTCATCTTTTTGTTGGCTAATTATTCATCTCTGAACGGAGACCAGCGACACTGACCGATCCTTACCTCTGTCCCTGCAGTTTCCCATTTTGAACCGTCCTTCAGTCCTTCAGCTTCTTCCTGGTCTCTCTCTCTCTCTCTCTCTCTCTCTCTCTCTCTCTCTCTCTCTCTCTCTCTCTCCCTCTCTCCCTCTCTCTCTCTCTCTCTCTCACACACACACACACACACACAGAAACAATTGCACAAATATAATTCTATGTTATACTGACTGTCCTGTTGTACATACTATGTATTATAAGTTACTGTAAATTGCACATTGCACATTTAATCAGAGACATAATGTAAAGATTGTTACCCCTCATGTATATGAAGAATGTAAGTAATGGTGTCAATACAATTCGAAATACACAAACACAGATTCGAACAAAGATACAATAGAGAGACCGTGATCAGGGCGGAAACGGAGAAAAATGAGCACTTTGCTAATGCACAAACAAGAGAAAATCTGAAGATGTGGCAATCCAGGGCAATACAAGGAGCTCTGCTGAGTTCCTCCAGCATTTTGTGTGTCATGTTGCTGATGTAACAGTCTTTAATGGTATCTCAAATCTGACTAATGTCAATAGAAATCGATAATGAATATTTCAATTTGCAAAGTAATGGGGAGACTGTTAAGTAATCCAAAAAAACATTGGAAATTGGCAGAGGATTAGGTGCATAGCGGCAGAAAATGAACGAGGGAAAGAGAAGCTTGAGGTAAATGGTTAGAAGTAAGAGAGAGAGAGAGAGAGAGAGAGAGAGAGAGAGAGAGAAGGAGAGAGGCCGCTAGGCATATTGACAAATCGATAGGTCAAGCAGGCAGAGAGACAGCCAGAAACAGATGCATAGATTACAGAATTGTGGGTTTCCTCCTGTATCTCCTGGTGTCTGGTACAGTGTGAGAGTGAGGGATTCATTCTGTACCTGTCAGTCTATGATACATTGTGAGAGTGTGGGGTTCATTCTGTACCTGTCAGTCTATGATGCCGTGTTAGTGTGGGGTTCATTCTGTACCTGTTAGTCTATGATGCAGTGTGAGAGAGTGGGGTTCATTCTGTACCTGTCAGTCTATGATACAGTTTGAGAGAGTGGGGTTCATTCTGTACCTGTCAGTCTATGATGCCGTGTGAGTGTGGGGTTCAATCTGTACCTGTCAGTCTATGATGCAGTGTAAGAGTGTGGGGTTCATTCTGTACCTGTCAATCTATGATGCAGTGTGAGAGTGTGGGGTTCATTCTGTACCTGTCAGTCTATGATGCAGTGTGAGAGTGTGGGGTTCATTCTGTACCTGTCAGTCTATGATACAGTGTGAGAGTGTGGGGTTCATTCTGTACCTGTCAGTCCATGATACAGTGTGAGAGTGTGGGGTTCATTCTGTACCTGTCAGTCCATGATACAGTGTGAGAGTGTGGGGTTCATTCTGTACCTGTCAGTCCATGATACAGTGTGAGAGTGTGGGGTTCATTCTGTACCTGTCAATCTATGATACAGTGTGAGACTGCACAGGACCGAAAGAAGTGCAGAAGGATATAAATCTTGTCAGCTCTATCTTGGGCACTAGCCTACAAAGTACCCAGGACATCTTGAGGGAGCGGTGTCTCAGAAAGGCAACGTCCATTATTAAGGACTCCCAGCACCCAGGGCATGCCCCTTTCTCACTGTTACCATCAGGTAGGAGGTACAGAAGCCTGAAATCACACAGTCAGTGGTTGAGGGACGGTTTCCTCCCTTCTGCCATTCGATTCCTAAACGGACATTAAATGTTTGGACAATATCTCACTTTTTAAATATACGGTATTTCTGATTTTGCACTTTTTAAATTATTTAATATACCCACACTGTAATTGATCTACATTTTTAGTATCATTATTATTTTTATATGCTTTATTATTATTATTATCATTATTGTTTTTTTTTCTGTTCTCGATTATGTATTGCATTGAACGGCCGCTACTAAGTTAACACATTTCACGTCACATACCTGTGAAAATAACCCTGATTCTGATTCTGATTCTGAGAGTGCGGGGTTCATTCTATACCTGACAGTTTCCGATACAGCGTGAGATGGGGTTCATTCTATACCTGACAGTCTCTGATACAGCGTGAGATGGGGTTCGTTCTATACCTGACACTCTCCGATACAGCGTGAGATGGGGTTCATTCTATACCCGGCAGTCTCTGATACAGCGTGAGATGGGGTTCATTCTGTACCTGGCAGTCTATGCTTCCGCGTGAGAGTATTGAGTTCATTGTGTAATCACTTTGTAAAGAATTACTTTCTGATGTTAGTCTGAAATCTCCTTTTTAACCAGTCTCCACGTTTCCTTGTTGATGGATTAATTTTGAATTAGCAGTTGGCATCCGACTGACCTCTACCTTCAATAATTCTGAACACTCCCATCATATCTCCTCTCATTATGTCAACTTAGGCCAAATAGATTTAATTCCCTCAATTTTTCTCATAGCTCACACCCTGCAGTCCTGCAATGAGAGTAGTCACCTTCTCTGATCTCTTTCCAGGGCCTTCACATCCCTTACAAAATATGGAGATGAGAATTGTACACAGTTCTCAAGGCGTGGCTTCACAAGTACATGAAACAGCTTAATTAGGCGTTTCTATCTCTGATCTCCTCTGAGCGCATTATATAGCCCAACATTATATCAGCCTTCCGAATTGCTTCAGTGCATTGCCCAGATGTTGATAGTGATGTCTTGCAGGAGACTCAAATCCTTCTCATACAATGCACTCTCTTTCTCAAGACCTCCACTGTATATTTATATCTAATACTTCTACTTCCTGTATGTAATATTTTACTTTTACTTACATGAAATTTCACCTTTCATATATCTGCCCACATCAGGGTTTTGTTTAGAATCACCTGTATTGATTTTGCTGTCTGAATATTATTAGCCCATCTCTGTAATTTTGTGTCATCTGCAAACTTAACTAGTTTATTAGTTCTGTGCTTATCCAAATCATTAATGTAAATAAAAACAACAGCCGCCCAAAAACTGATAAGGAAGTGTACTTACGTGTGTGTGAGTGATGAGTGAGTGTGTGCGTGTGTGTGTGTGTGTGTGTGTGTGTGTGTGTGTGTGTGTGTGTGTGTGTGATTGTCTGTCCTTGTGCCTGTCTCTGTGGGTTAGTGTGCGTCAGTGTGTTTGTGAGACTTTGTGTGGGGTAGACCCATCGTCTCTGCCTGACTACACACGTGTCCGTCTTCATTTCAGTTTATCTCCCTGGATTCAGCTCCTTCCCATCTGTCTCCGCAAACGACAGATGCTTTTGAAATCTCATTTCATTCACTTCACAAAATGGCTGCCTGAAACATAAAACATCAAGAAGAGGTTGAAAATCAAATTGCAACTATTATTAATGTGTGTACAATTGAAACGACCTTGAGCTTCGTCACAGCTCAAATCACATGCACATTGGTTTAACCCAGAGCAAGAATCATTTCAAATAGTTCACAAAATAGCTGCTCCACCTGAGAAAATGGCAAGAACAAATGTAACTGTTCAAAGTGCATTTATTATTTAAGTATCTCTTCATAAAACAGCTTTGAGAAACGTGACACCTCCAAATACTGAGAACCCTGAAATACGAGCGTACCCCCAGATCTATGAACATGCTCCAAAATCAGATTCTCCAAAATCCGTGTGCACCGCCTTATCCGCTAGTATTCCCAAAACTCTGCACACACCCAAATCAGTGTACACAGACAAGTCAGTGTGCCCTCACATCATCTGACTTCGAAATACCGATGCAACCGAACGTTCCATGACAAACACCCATCTCTGGTCACCCCCTTATTCTCCAAAACTGCAGAAAACAATCGCATATTCTCAAATCCGTCTGCACCTACAAACCCTGCTCCCCCCTGATCCTGCCGACACTCCATTCTGCACATTAGATTATCCCACGGCAGGAATCATTTTAATCAGTTCACAAGATGGCTGTCATTTTTAAAAAGCAAGAACAGGGCTCAAAGTTCACATTACATTTATTATTAAAGTCTGTACAAAGGGAAAAAAAACCGTGAGATTTGACACACCTCCAAATCAGTCGACTTCCCAAGTCAGTTTTCACCCCCGAATCCGCCAGGACACCCAGTTCTGCGCATATCTGAATGTCAGTGTATCAGTGTAGGAGGGAGGAGAAGATGGCGCGCGATGCAGCGCGCGTGGCCGTTCCGAATCAATATCGATATGTGTAACTAGGGGTGCCGTGCATCAATTCGGATTTGATAGAGACAGACGTGAAAACGCAGAGGAACATCTGGAGTGACCTCTGAAATTCCTGCTTCGTGGCGCTGCTACTGTGCGGTCAAGAATCTCCGGAGACGAAGGCCCTAAATTCTCGGCTTTGCGTATCGCCTGTTGCCGGGGCCGGGGTCCAAACGCTCGGCAGAGATGATGCTCGGTGCTTGGTGCCGAATAGGTGGTCGGAGGCTCAGAGTTTTTCGGATGGACTCGGAGTCGGACGATGGTCGGATGCTTCCGGGATGCTGCATCGGCAAGTTAGCGGCGCTGGAGGTTTACCGTCTGCGTGAGATGATGGGACTTTCGAGAGACTCTGAGACTTTTTACAGTGCCATGGTCTGTTCTTTATCAAATTACGGTATTGCTTTGCACTGTTGTAACTATATGTCATAATTATGTGGTTTTTGTTAGTTTTTAAGTCGGTTTGCCATGTGTTTTCGTGATATCATTCTGGAATTGTTTTTTTATCATTTCTTAATGCATGCATTACTAAATGACAATAAAAGGGGACTGCGTGTCCTCATAATCATAATCATACACGCAAAGATGTGCATACCGGCAAACACGCAGTCAATCCTCAAATCAGTGTGTAGCCCCAAAGGAACAGACACGGCAAAATCCCTGTGCACGAACACATTTACTGACGTACCCCTAATCTGCGCACATCCGCAAAGCTGCATGCTGCGCCAAATCCGTATGCACCTCAACATTCACAGACAGACCCCAAAATCTACGTGCATCTCTAAATCGGTGCACAGCCCAAATCTGTGCAGACCCCATACAGATTAGACTATCCCAGAGCAGGAATCGTTTCAAAATATTCACAAAATAGCCGCCTCCACTTTAAAATAGAGCCAGAACAAAGTTCAATGTCTCAACATACGTCCACATGCGTATTCAATAATAGTAGTAGACAATAGGTGCAGGAGTTGGTCATTCGGCCTTTCAAGCCAGCACCGCTATTCACCTTGATCATGGCTGATCAGCCACAATCAATATCCAGTTCCTGCCTTACCCCATAACATTTGATTCCGCTATCTTTAAGAGCTCTATCCATCTCTTCCTTGAAAGCATCCAGAGACTTGGCCTCCACAGCCTTCTGGGACAGAGCATTCCATATATCCACC
Organism: Mobula birostris; assembly: GCF_030028105.1. Lineage (NCBI taxonomy): Eukaryota > Metazoa > Chordata > Chondrichthyes > Myliobatiformes > Myliobatidae > Mobula > Mobula birostris. The sequence continues at coordinate 58,852,317 of NC_092389.1, read as the reverse complement.
ACTCTCTGGTGAAAAAGTTTTTCCTCAACTCCGTTCTAAATGGCCTACCCCCAATTCTTAAACTGTGGCCTCTGGTTCTGGACTCACCCATCAGCGGGAACATGCTTTCTGCCTCCAGCGTGTCCAATCCCTTAATAATCTTATATGTTTCAATCAGATCCCCTGTCACCCTTCTGAATTCCAGTGTATACAAGCCCAGTCACTCCAATCTTTCGACATATGACAGTTCCGCCACCCCGGGAATTAACCTTGTGAACCTACGCTGCACTCCCTCAATAGCAAGAATGTCCTTCCTCAAATCTGGAGACCAAAACTGCACAAACTGCAAATTTGGAGACCAAAAGATGAAACATTCTTTTCAACATTTTAAGCGGTATTTGTGTATTAATTTTGTTTTGTACAATTTTAGCGTTGAAAAAAAAGAAAGGAGCACCATGCAAAGGTTTGGGCACCCCAATGGATTTGAGCTCTCAGATAATGGGCTCAGCCATGGGCTCCTTTAACAGCTGCCTAGCACTCTGAAAATTAAAATAATTGATGCCCACAAAGCAGGAGAAGTCTGTAAGAAGATAGCAATGCGTTTTCAGTTAGCCGTTTCCTCAGATCGTAATGTAATTAAGAAATGGCACTAAACAGTAATGGTGGAGGTCAAGTTGAGATCTGGAAGACCAAGAAAACTTTCTGAGAGAACTGCTTGCAGGATTGCCAGAAAGACAAATCAAAGCCCCCGTTTGGCTGCAAAAGATCTTCAGGAAGATTTAGCAGACTCTGGAGTGGTGGTGCACTGTTCTACTGTGCAGCGATACCTGCACAAATATGACTTTTATGGCAGAGTCATCAGAAGAAAACCTTTCTTGCGTCCTCACCGCAAAATTCAGCGTCAGAAGTTTGCAAAGGAGCATCTGAACAAGCCTGATGCATTTTGAAAACAAGTCCTGAGAAGTGATGAAGTTAAAATAGAACGTTTTGGCCGCAATGAGCCAAAGTATGTTTGGAGAAAAAAAGGTGCAGAATTTCATGAAAAGAACACCTCTCCAACTGTTAAGCATGGGGGTGGATCGATCATGCTTCGGGCTTGTGTTGTAGCCCGTGGCATGGGGAACATTTCACTGGTAGAGGGAAGAATGGATTCAATTAAATACCAGCAAATTCCGGAATCAAACATCACACCGTCTGTAAAAAAGCTGAAGATGAAAAGAGGATGGCTTCTAGAACAGGAAAATGATCCTGAACACACCTCAAAATCCACAATGGACTACCTGAAGAGGAGCAAGCTGAAGGTTTTGCATTGGACTTCACAGTCCTTCGACCCAAACATCATCGGATATCTGGGATATACCTCATAAGAGCCGTGCTTGCAAGACGGCCCCAGAACCTCACAGAACTATAAGCCTTTGGCAAGGAAGAATGGGCGAACATTCCCCAAACAATAATTGAAATACTCTTAGTTGCTTCAGAAAGCGATTACAAGCTGTGAAACTTGCCAAATGGGATGCTACTAAGTACTGACCATGCAGGGTGCCCAAACATCTGCTTCGGGCCCTTTTCCATTTTTGCTGTTTTCAAACTGTACATAAAAATGGGGAAAAAATGTAATCTTGCTTAAAATATTGAAGAAATGTCTCATTTTTAACTTTATGCCTTTTGGAAATCAGGTCATTTTTTACTCGCTTGGCTATTCACAGTAACAAAACATTTGACGAGGGGTGCCCAAACTTTTGTTTGCCATTGTACATCCTTCAGTACCATAACAATTTCCATTGTTTTCAGTTTCATAATTGCTTCACTAAATTAATCACAATCTGTCACCTCGGGGATTGTACTTGTATAACGAAATCTATTTGTAAATAATTTCGAAACCTTAATTTTAAAATCTATGGAAATGTCCCTGTGGAGTTGCTAACCGGTATTAAGTACCTAGGCATGTGATGCCGCAACACTTCATTCCGAGAGAAATAGCCTCTGGCACAGGAGGTGAACCACTGGACAGAGAAAATGTGGGAAATATGGTATAAGTACTGGAGTGTGCAGAAAGTACTGTACGTTTTGATAGCCGTCATTGGAGTTCCTGGTGAGTGAGCAGAACAATTCATGTTTGGTATTTGTGTGTGTTAACCGGTGTGAATCTGAATATGATCATTTTGCAAGCTTCCGACTTGATGAAAATTGCACAAGTATCCGTCAGTGATACGATCTTGTCAATTCGATATTTAGATTTCTCACATTTAAAAACAAACGAAAGATAACCTCCGTCTCTCCTCGAACATACGGGACCGACTAGAACTTATGGGATCGCCCTTAACGACCCTTTGACCAGAGTGCTACTACTGCTGGGTCCAGGCAGCTCTGCGGGACGATGTTACTGGGGAAGTTATGATTATGCTGTTGACAGTTTCTCAGTGACTGATCAGTGTGAGCACCTGGTCCATGAATGACACGTTCTCAGATTTGTTCCAGTTTTGGGAACAGGCAGCTCTCCGGAAAGGTGACGTCATTGTGATCTTGACTGTTCCTGAGGTTTTGATCAGAGTGAACACCCGGTACTTTATGATAACTGGTCCAGAGTTGTTCGAATTCTGCCACAGGTCGTTCCCCGGAATATTGTCAATGGGAAGGTTTCAGTCGGAAATTGTCTAGATTTGTACCAGTCTTGGGAACGGGTAGCCCTGCGGCTTAGTGTCAACTGGCGGGTCGTAATGTCTGGCAAAGACAAATAATTAGTCAGCGCACACAAATTGACACAGATAAAGCCGCTCACTGTCACAATCAGGCACGCACACTCACTCATCAACACTGTACACACCCGCGCACGCAGGGACCGAAAGACACACATATAGATACAGAGCCAGACACACACACACACGCACACACACACACACACACACACACACACGCACACGCGCACACACACGCACACACACACACACACACACGCACACACACACACGCGCACACACACACGCGCACACACACGCACACACACGCACACACACACACACACACACACACACACACACACACACACGTACACACACGCACGCACACACACACACACACACACACACACACACACACACACGTACACACACGCAACTACACTTTCTTATTTGATTCTCCAACTTTCCTTCATGTTGAGAGAAACTAACTTACACAAATGGTCTAAAAGCTTCTTAGAAGAGAGAATTCAGATTGCTATACTTACATATGTGAGGGTTGACAAACAGACGGGCAGAGAGTGTAGAGGGACGTACTTTGATAGAATCCGTTTAATTTGGCGCCATGTTTAGCATAGACACTCTGGACCAATGGGTCATGTTAATGTGTTTTATCTTCCTTTGTTCTGTGTAGAATTAAGCAAATAGAAGGCAGCTACGTGTATTTTCTCGGAGCATACACTTCCCTCAATGATGAAGATCATAGACATGTGTTTGACCTAGGGCAAAGTTTGGTACACCACAAGAACACGCTCAGGTTGGTTACGGGACGTCGAGAAAGATGGATGTGGTTATAACGAGATCAGATCTGATTTACTCTCAGTACATCTCCTCAAATGATGAACAAAAGTCACCACGACACAAACAAGAGGCGGTAGGCTCGGTGTGATTTTGTTTGAAAAAATATTCCCCTTGCTGGAAGAGTGCCGTTCCCAATTTACAGCCCTCAGTACGATCACAATTTACATTGTATGCAGCTTCACAATTCACTCAAAGTCTGTCATTGCGAGAATTGCCCACTTGCATAAAATAATTAGTTCGCAACAAGTTTAACGATCTCCCTCTAAAGTCGCTAAAGGCTATTAACCCTTGGCATGTGCTGCCTCAACATTTCATTCTGAGAGATCGTTTGAAGCACAGACGGACAAATCACTGGACAGAGAAAATATCTGCAATGTTGGACAGGTACAGGTGTGTGAGGGAAATATTGTACGTGTTTATTGCAATGATTAGAGCTCCTGGCCAGTAAGGTTCGACGTGGAAAAGTTACACTGTGAAGTGCACTGTTTCTGAGTTATTGATCAAAGTGATCGAATGGATCTACTGACGTGTGCTGTCCAACTGAACCGAGCTGCATAGTTCATCCATTAACAGAGCTAATCAGACTTTGGTTATCCCTGCTTTCCTTCCGAGACCTGTCGTGAATCGGGGCACTTCTACCTGACCTGAAGAAGGGCCTCTGCCCGAAACATTGAATGTTTGTTCAATTTCTATGTATGCTGCCTGACCTGCTGAGTTCCCGCATAAACCTGTGCGTGTTGCTCCCCCTCTGTATCCCTTCTCGGCCCCATCAGATATTTAGCTTCTAGGAGCCTGATCAGTCACCGTCAAATCAGTGCAAACGGTGCTATCGACTGGAATCGGGAATAGCACGAATCGTGGTTTTTCATGGACCTCGTTTTTTATACCCTACAATTACCCGCACATCGCCTTATCGCCACATTAGAGAAGGCAGGTCGGAGACAATGTGGCCCGTGTCTGATATTAAATTAGCAGCCGTTCACAGACTCCAGCTCACCTGATGGTACATGGAGCTTAGAAAAACAGAGTACTATGGGTAACCCTAGGTAATTCCTGAAGTAAGTACATGTTTGGCACAGCATTGTGGGTCGAAGAGCCTGTATTGTGCTGTAGTTTCTCTATGTTTCTATCATCTTCAGCTGAAACCTGATCCTTGGGTAATTGCCGGAGAATGTGTTCAGTAATGACAAGTGTATGTTCTCTTCCCTCACACCCCACCCGCTCCCCACCTCTCTCTCCAGTGAATTTACTGGCGATCGTGATCCTGTCCTGGGGAAATTGCGGCCTCTCTACCTGCACCATTCGCTACCTGGTGGCCATGGCAGCGGCGGATCTACTGACCATTGTCACTGAGGTGATTTTGTATCGGATCAATAATTATTATTTTCCTTTGAGTTATCTGGACATTACCCCTGTGTGCAGAATTATCGATCTCCTGACGTTCACAGCCACAGACTGTTCTGTCTGGTTCACTGTCACTTTCACCTTTGATCGGTTTGTCGCCATTTGCTGCCAGAAGCTGAAAACAAAATATTGCACCGGGAAAACTGCGGCTGTGGTTCTGACAACATCTGTCGTACTGTTCTGTCTGAAAAACGTTCCTCGGTACTTCATGTTAGAACCCCAACAGATGATCAATAATATACCTTGGTTCTGTACACCCATGCAAAGCGTCTTCACTGACCCTGTTTGGGTAGGATATGATTGGCTCGATATGGCTTTAAATCCGTTCCTCCCTTTCGCTGTGATCCTGACAGTCAACGCTCTGACAGCCAGACATATTTTAAAGGCCAGTCGAGTCCGTAAGGGGCTGAAGGGCCAGAGCAGGGGGGGGGACCGCAGTGACCCGGAGATGGAGAGCAGGAGGAGGTCTGTGGTTTTACTCTTCACCCTCTCCGGCAGTTTCATCCTCCTGTGGATGACCTTCATAGTTAATTTCATATATTATCAGGTCAGTGGAAGAGGATTCAATTTCAATGCTTCTGAATGGATTTTTCACAACATCGGGTATTTGCTGAGGAATTTCAGCTGCTGCACGAACACATTTATTTACGCTGTGACTCAGTCGAAATTCAGGGAGCAGGTGATCAGTGCGTTGAAATATCCGGTCACCTCGCTGCTTCAGTTCATTAATAAACCCGCGCTTTGAACACTACCCAGTTCGAGCTACCGCTCCTCGCCTTCACTGGTGAGATCTGAATCATCAGAGAACAGGGATCGAGGAATACAGGGAAGTGGTTATGAAGGGGAGAAATGAGAGACTGGCTGAGTGAGGTAGTGAAGTGAAAGTGGGTGGGGTACACATGGGGGCCGGGAAAGTTCAGATTGCAGATCGCGAGAGAAAATGTGTGTCTCTGTCTCTCTTTCTCTGTGCGTGTGAATGAGAGAGAGAGAGAGAGAGAGAGAGAGAGAGAGAGAGAGAGAGAGAGAGAGAGAGAGAGAGAGAGAGAGAGAGAGAGAGAGAGAGAGGGGTGATTAATCTGGATAGAGGGTAGAAAAAATCTGCAAGAAATTTCCATGGACTAGAGTCCTGTGGTGTTAGCTAGACTTTGCCTTGGAACTAAGTAGAATGAGAGAAAAACGAATGGAAATCTTTAAAATTGTCAGTGGTTCAGATAAGCTGGACGGTGACATATTCCGGCTTATTATTTGAGTCTATAACGAACTATAGTGAACCGTCTTGTTGCTAAGTTCTACCCACAGACCTTGTGGGACTGGAGTTGGGGAGGGAAAGTAATTCACATCCATGTTCATAGTTCTGCATAGTGCACCCCGTGCACTCTGGGGCTGCATTGGTGGGGTCCCATTTCTGGGATCTGTACACAGTCACTGTTGGTTCGTCTTCTTTTGCGAATAAAACGTGCACGAGCCGTTTAATGCGCTTGCCAAAATCCTCAGCCCTTTACTTCCATTACAGACAAAGAAAAAACAATCACCTTAAACTTACATCACTACGTCGGACAACCATCTCTTAAAAGTGATTACAACAACTCATTGATGGTGCTTACGAATTATGTACAGCAGTTTCTATCATGAGCAATTCCTCACCCTTTACATCACCCCACAATTGGATCGTGACAGTGGGACGTGTGGTAGAGGGGGAAATCAGTGTACTATCACTCTCAGTTTTCGGATCAGTGCACAGTCACTATCCAGTCTCCTTCGGACTCCAGTCCTCCGGTCCCGGCAACAAAAGTCGTGAATCTTTACTTTGACTTTCTAGGTTTAACACGTCACACTGATGCGGCCGACACGATATGCTGTGATATCACCAACACAGAGTTGTACAGCAGTGGAACGGGATCTTCTGCTCACTGTTGTTCTGAGCTAATTGAACTGGTAATTTCATGTGATATCAAACCAATCTCTTCTGCCTACAAAGGTTCATATCCCTCTATTCTCCACACCTTCATGCGGTTTCTAGTATCCCCCGTCACATCTGCCTCTATCACCACCCCTGACATTCAATCTAGACAGCCACCAGTATGAGTGTGAAAGAATAAAAATACAACACACGTCTCCCTCTCAGGCTTCCCTCGATCTCTGCCGCTCCAGTGAACACATCGCGAGATTGTCCAATCTCTGCTGATCCAGGCAGCCCTCTTCCACTCACTGTCCAACCAATCTTCATTTCTCGCGTAAGAGAATGCAACACGCCAGATATGGTTCAAACTACTGTTTCAGAAAACTACAGCATATCTATATGACACTAGAACTCTGTGCCTCGACTGCTAAGAACGGGAATCGACTTTACCAACCAATCATCCTGTGCGCCACTTTCAGGGAGCTAAAAACTCTATTTCCAAGATCCATCTGTAGAACTCTACCTTATAACAGCAGGTACCAACCTTGCCCCATAACACGATTCCGTCAATTCTTGTGAATCGCCTCTGCATTCTTCCAGCACTAATATCCTTTGTATAAAATGTTAAAAAGAACTGAATGCAACACTTTCAGAAACTTGGCTGATTGGCAGCATCTACTGCGAGGAATAGATTCGACATTTCGGACGAGACCCTTCCCTTACAGCAGTGACAATAGCCCTTCGCCCACCCCCCATTCCATGCCATCCTGGTGCCCACCAAAATGGTCACATCCGCACTGGGACGGGAATTAGTTTGAACGTCGCATGGGACTTCCTCAGTCTTTTCCCTGCTGTAGGAGACGATGACTAAACCTTTCCTATTCTGTACTTATCCAAAATGCCTTTGATTTTTTTTTCGTACAGGACCACTAAGGAGGTAGTGTTTGGACTCTTGAAGAACAGTCAGGCAGGAGATGGGATTTAAGGGCAAGATCAATATTTTTATTTTTTTCTAGTGACAAGCAAGATCCCTGAAAATCGGTGATCAATGTTCTTCTATAATATAAGAAGCGGAATGGAAACGCCTGGAAAATATAGACTGGTCAAACTCACGTCAGATATCGGGAGGTTACAGGACAGGATTCGTAGGGATAGGATGTAGGGTTATGGAACACCACACACATAAACAGACCGCCAGGCCCTTGCATGTCTGTGATGACTTGTTTTCTAGCCTAGCTCCTTCAACCTCCACCAGGACCATTTCCAATCATATCCCTCCATCCTTATACCTAACCAAGTGTCTCCTAAATGTTGCATTTAAACCTGCATTCACCTCCTCTTCTGGCAGCTTATTCCACACACCTACTGACCTCTGAGTGAAGACTTTCCTTCTCATGTTCCCCGTAAACATTTCACCTTTTACTATTAAACTCTGACGTCTTCTTCTAGTTTCACCCATCCGGAGGGGTGGGTGGGGGGGATAGTCTCGGTCTGGGTGAGACTAAACCTATTGAATGTGTCCCTCTGACTCAGGTCCTCAACTCCTGAGGACATCATTATAAATTTTCTGTTGATAGGTGAGCCAAACTGCAGACAATACTCCAGGTCTGTCCTCATTAACGTCCTATACAACTTCAGCATAACATTCTAATTCGTGTACTCACTACTTTGTTTTATGAAGGGCAATATGCCAAAAGTTATCTTTATATCTCTACCTATTCTGGAAGTCTATTTCTATCTCGTTCTGTTCTACGCAGACTACAATTACCTACCGTTAACTGCGTAAGCCCTACACTGGTTGATTCTGGCAAAAGTGAAACACTGTATGCTTGTCTGCATTACATCCCATCTACAGAATTTTCAGCCCATTTTTCCAGCTTCTCCGATCATGCAACAAGTTCTGATAAATACTTCTCTTTCCACTCACGCTCTGAATCTCGTTGGCACCTGCAAATCCAGTTCACCATATTCCAATTGAAATCCATATACATATGTCTTGTCCCTTAAAATGTCTTCAAATAAGTTACCCACAAATGATGTGAGGCTCACCTTCCTTTAACTTTACGGTTTACTCTTCAAACATTTCTTGAACAATGGGAGATAACCTTTAGTACCCCACCCATGGCAACGACATTTTAATCCTGGACATGATAGACTGGTGAATCAGACTGGTACAGAAACTTGGATGTCTCTGGGGCAGGAATGGCTGTTGAGTGTGCCAGACGTTAGATGTTTTCAAAAGGAAAGGGAGGGAGGCAAAAGATGTGGGTGTGTGGCACTGCTAATCAGGGATAGTATCACGGCTGCAGAAAAGGAGGTGGTCATGGAGGAATTGTCTACTGAGTCATTGTGGATGGAAGTCAGAAACAGGAAGGGGGCAATAACTCAACTGACTGTTTTTTATAGATCCCCCAATAGTAACAAAGACATCGAAGAGCAGATAGGGAGGCAGATTCTGGAGATAAGGTTGTTGTGATGGGTGTTTTAACTTTCTTAATATTGATTGGCCTCTCCTTAGATGGGCCGGAGTTAAGTAGGTGTTGTTGGCCAGAAGGAACAGCAGCCTGACCAAGGACAGGGGAGGCAGACGGGCCAGTTGACTTTCCACCTCCCCCCCCCCCCCACCCCCGCACCACCGTTTTGTGGATTCTGAACTGAATCTCGCTCCTCGCTATTCTAATCTGCCACTGAATATGGACACAGGAAGCTTTGGGTTGTGATCCACTAAACCTGAGACCATTCTTAAACTAGTAGCCATTTGTTATGTAAAGGGAATGGACTCTGAACTGATTCTTGGCTCTGGGACAATCTAATCAGAGCAATAAACTTGGGAGCATTCTCAGATGAATAGCTGTTTGTTATGTAAAGTACCAGACCTGCAATCTGTAATCTCGTTCGACAATGCCTGGGTTGGCCCATTTAACTGGTTTGGACCAGTCAGAGTGTAAAGACAGAAATACACAAGGCTGGGATGGGCAGAGCCATGAAAGAATGTTATTTGTAGCCCTGTACTATGACCAGTAAGAAGGTTATCGAGGTAGATCAGTTGACCTTGAGCCAGTGGGATGGAGATTCAATGGTTCAATTGATGAGGAACAGTTCCGGACACAAGGACGCCAGATACGCAAGGGCGATTACTGTCCAACAGCCAGAGACAATCCACGGAGGCGTGGAGATCGGCACCACGAGGAAAGTGTAGCCAGCGTAGACTCCTTTCCCGGGTAATACCTTTCTCATTTCATGGACCGTTCATGAAGTATCAGGGGTTCTAGCAGGGAGCACACAGGTAGGTAAGTGTGAACCCACATGCCTTTTAGTAGAAATAATAAAAGTTACTTGTTGGTAACCGCAGATTCTCTGTGCCTCACTGGTCATTATTACAAGGGGTGATTCTTGTTACCGAATTGGTGTCCCCGTTGGGGCTCGAGGATAAATCTCTTTACTCAGGGGAAGACACGAGTCGGATCACATAGGTTACAGCTGAAAATCCTACAATATCAGCATAAAGCAGAAGCCGAGCGAGATAGGTTACAAGGAGAACACAGAAGGTTCCAAAGGAGTTAGAACCCCTTAGAGAAACGGTTACTGATTTACAGGATCAGAGGTATGGACTTGATGAATATGTACCAGTTTCACTTGAAGTCTGTGATCTTACTTAAAGAAAACAAGTAAAATAAAGAAAACAGCTCAGCTAGCGAAGGATGAAGTGGAAGGATTAAGGGGAAGTGATTCAGAAATCAGCGCAGGAAAAGAGGAGTTACACTGACGATCATGCAAAGCGCTTAAAGCATATTCAAAAGCTGCAGGACCAACCTACTGCACAACGACGAATAATATGCGCTTTCTGGATATCAGAAAGGGAAGGAAGGTGAATACGGAGATATTGATTGGCATGAGTTAGCAGATGAAGCTACTAGATACGGTTAGGAAAATTACGAAGCACCATTTCCTGAGGAACTCTCACTGACACCATAGCCACGGAAACCGGTGCTACTGGCTGCAAGATTGGCACCCCTAGTTACTATCGGGGGCGGGGGTTGGGAGAGAGAGCAGGGGAACAGATCAAAATCATAATATAACGTACAGCAGACCGTTCGGGTTACAGCAGCTTAGATATATTGTTAAGGACATCGGAACATGCGTGCTCGGAGGCGACCCTGAAGAGCTTTTCCAAGCAACTAGTCATCAGAGAATAATACATGGCCTAGACAACTCTGAGGAAAGGAAACTGATGGTAACCTGTTTACAGCCAAATATACACTCAGCTTTCACAGATATACAATGAGATGGTGGGGTCCCCGGTAGACACGCTAGTCAGATGTTACCAGAGGAGAAATGAAAATCACAACGCATTTGCATCCCGTTTATGGACTGGGTTAATGGAACATCATTAGATCGGGACCACTTAGGACTGGACACCTCAAATAGAGGGTTGAGGACACTGGTGTCTCACTGTACGGATGAATCTAAAAAGGCACTGGAAATGTTTGATATTTATGAACCCACACATACTGAGGCATGGATACTGAGGAAGATGAGTAGAGCGTTGGAAAAGGAGATACAAAGACCACCTAAACTTTCTCATGGGAAGGTGATACCTGTTACAAGTTAGGAACCTGCCTAGAGAAATGACGGTAGAGGACCCACCCACAAGGCCTCCCTGCCACGCTACCAAGGAGCAAGGAAGGACAGAGGAAATGGAACAGGGCCAGGAAGACGGAAACTGAAGGGGGAGTAATTAAATGCTATAAATGTAGTCAAGGGGGACTTATTATCAGAACATTTCCAAACCTGAGACGAGAAAGAGTAGAGCGATATGGTCTGCCCTTGGAGGGGCCAGATAGACGGAGCCCGCAGAATAACATGGTGGAGGTACCACCATCGAGGGACTTGTAACCTGATCTTGAAAGACGGTGTCAGACCTCACCAGCATGGAGGGGGGGGGGGGGTGACACAAGTTGGGATGAAACCGGAAGACCTCTAGTGAGTGGTAGGGTCAGAGGCTGCTCTGTTACCTTTTTATGGGACACTGGAAAATCCTGAACCACCGTCAAATCCACTAATGTAAATAACGTAAATTGGGAGACATAAGGTAACATTATCCTAAGTGGATTCACAGGACATTGTGAGTGTTCTATTGGAAGTTAGAATAGGAGACACAGCATTGGAACATGCAGTAGTGCTTGTGGAATTACTAGGCAAGCAGGAATGTATACTGGGGAGTGATTACATGGCCAAAGCAGGGCTTTGTTTTGACCCAGTTAATTGTATGAATAACATACACCACATGTAGATCCCAGGTGGAGAATATCAGAATAGAATATGCACAGTGGGTGAAATGTGAATGAAACGGGAAGAGGTGAGCGATGATCAGAAGGTGCAGCAAATTATCGCACAGAACCCGTGGGCATTTGCAAGGCACAAGCATGACTGTGGAAAGATGACTGGCAGTGTGTGCCTACATACAAGGTCCAGACCCCAAACCGCAGAAGAATTATGAGTTTCCCAATAAAGCAGAGGAAGATGCCGGTAAGGTAATACAAAGTTTGGTACCACAAGGGGTACTGAGGCTAGTAGCCTCCACTAACAACTAACCCATATGACCAGTGAGGAAAGCAGATGGTAGTTGGAGACTGACAATAGACTATCGAGAGCTGAATAAAACAACCCCGTTAACAGCCCCAGCTGCAGCAACTAACCCAGAAACAATGGTCAAACGGGATGAAAGAGCGCAATGGTTCACAGTTTTAGACATAAATAATGGAGTTTGGTCTATCCAACTAGAAAGAGAGTGTCAATACAAGTTTGCATTTACCTTTCAGGGACAGCAATATAAAAGGACTGCCCTACCACAGGGGTTCCATAATTCCCCGTCTATATTTCACCAGCGCTTGGGTGAAGGGGTAAATCGGTTTTCAAAACCCGAGTGCTTTGTCCAATATGTAGATGATCTGCTCCTGCAGAACGAAACCAAGCAGGAACATTTTCAGCTACTAACAGAACTGCTGCAATTATTACTTGCATTGGGACTAAAGGTAAACCCTAAAAAGCACAGGTAATGAAACAAGAAGTTAGTTATTTAGTAATGACCTTGACACTGGGGAAAAGAGAAATTGGTAAGCGAAGAATAGAATCGGTTATGAAACTGCCTATTCCCCGAGACCTGAAAGTACTGCGGTCCTTTCTGGAGCTGGTAGGATACTGTAGAGATCACATTGATGGATTTTCCACTAAGGCACCTCCTTCAATGAAGTTACTGAAAAAATAATGTGGCGTGGGGATGGAAATAGCACACCCGCGCTATCACAGCTCTGAAGCAAGTGTTGTCCACTGCGCCTGCTCTAAACCCCAAATCTGAATGAGCCCTTCTCATTGGAGGTGATACCACCCTCTCAGCAGCGCTCTCACAGGAGACACATGGCAAGTTAAGACCAGTAGCGTCTGAATCACGCATGCTTCCACCAGTGGAACAGGGGTATACTGTATGTGAAATACACTTGTTAGCAGTAGGCGGTACGACACTTCACCTCCATAGCGGGAATTAATCCACTTAAAAGACTGACAGAACACACCCCCATACAATTACTGTCAGATGGAAGGATTACAAATGGTTCAGTAAGCCGAAACAGAATTGCTGGATGGACATTGTTGCTGCAAGGAAGAAATATTAGTGTAAAGCGAGTAAACGCTACCTCTATGTCAGCTGATAACCTGGTGTACCACAGAAATGAACATGAGTGTCAAATTATGATAGCAAATGATTCCAAGGGTCCATTTGTATCAAAACAAAAAGGAGGGGTTGGAAGCTGATCAGATAAAGTAATGACTGAGAATAAAGAAACAAAGAAAAAAGAAAAGCCCTACTTTAAAATTTGTGTAGATGGCTCCTCATCAGCACAGTATGGTGAGAGGAGAACTGGGTGTGGCATACAGCATATGCAGAGGATGGACATGGGCAGGAAAGGTATAGTATAGCTTGAAAGTTACCTAAAACCATGAGTGCACAGGCAGCAGAATTGGCAGCTGTAGCATATGTGGTTAGCCACCCAAAACATTTTCCGTCAGCGTCTGTCATACACTCTGATAGTATATGTGTTTGTAACAGCTTTACAGAACATTTGCCTCTGTCATAAGCCAGAGGGTTTGCTTCAGCTGATGGGAAGCTCCTCCCATCTGCTGCTTTATTGCAATATATATTTGAAGAGGCAAAGGGAAAAGAATATGCAGTCGTAAAGGTGAAAGCCCGCGCTAAATCATCTCCTGAGGGAAATAGAAAAGCTGACGAGTTGGCAAAGCAAGGTGCTTTATTTGGGCAGGAATGGCAGCCACAGATTGGGGAGATTGGGAGGCGGAAAGAACAACGGATTAATGCTATGGATTTAACAGAGGAGCATAAGAAAGATAAAGAATTTTTAAAAATGAAGGTGCAGGGTGTGAAATATACAAGGAGCCCAAGGGAGTGTTTGTCAAAGCTGGGGTTGTCCTTCACGAAGGAAAGATTGTGTTTCCAGGGGGAGGAAGAAACCAGATGATCCATTGGTACCATGATCTATGGGAACACCAGAGGCGTGAAAGCACCCTGGAAAAGATCAAGAAAGTGGGCTGGTGGCCTAAGATGAAAGATGATGTGGAGCACTATGTCAGAAATTGCTTAATTTGTGCACAATATAATCCTGATAGAATTGTAAAGAGAGGAGCCCTTTGACACACCAGACCAGTGGAAGAGCCTTGGACTAATCTACAGACAGGTTACGTTGGTCCCTCACCGCCCACCCCTGGAGGGAACAAATATATTCTGGTCATAATGGACACCTTTACGAAGTGGGTGGAAGCTTTCCCGGTTAAGACAAACACAGCAAAGGCCGCTGCAGAATTCCTATTGGAAAGGATATTCACTCGCTGGGGACAACCCCGGATTATCGAATCAGAGCAAGGCACACATTTCACGGCCCAGATAATGCAAGAAGTCATGGCACATTTAGGAATCAAGCGGATGTTTCATATACCTTATAGATCACAGCCCAGTGGAATTGTGGAAAGGACACTAAAAGTATGATTGCAGAAATGGTGTAACAACACGGCAAGCAGCTTTCCTGATGTCTTGATGATAATGAGGAAGACAGTGACATCCTCAACTGGTTACACCCCGTATAAACGCATGACCGGAAGGACCATGAGAGGATTGGAGGAGTTGTTACGATTAGAAATATCAGAACCCGAAATCGTTGGGACTTTGTCAGAAAATGGGTACAACAATTGGTAGAGTCAGTGAATGAGGCCAATGATGCGGCAGCCCACCTAATAGGAAATAAAAAGCAACAGAGTAAAGTCTGCTTTGGCTCAGAAGTCAGTCCTATAGAATAAAGCCCAGGACAAAGAGTGATGATTAGAATACACCAACTTACCTCATTTTTAAATCCAAGGTTTGCAGGGCCCCATGAAATTAGAGACAAAGAAAGCCCTTCAGTGTACAAAGTGCTGACTTCTCCAAATAGAAGAGGGTAGTACCATATCAACCAGCTGAAACCGGTGGGGGTGAAACAGGCATGTTATCACCAACTGCACATAACGATTGATGTACATGATAGTCCTGATTCAGAAGACTTGCGGATGGAACAACTGTTCCAAGAAGTTTGGAACAAACCCTGTCCAGGGGATGATTTTCAGTCCCCTCATCTTCAGACACGAGAATGTTTTGTCAGCAAATCAAAGGAAAAGAAAGGTAAGCCAGTGTTTGTTCCTCCCATCTTGAAATGAAACTGGGTGAGTAAAGACGGACGGCTTGAGTCTAAAGACAATTGGGAGCCTCGATTGGATGGGCTAGAAACACAAAATATAGACTTAAAATAATTTAAGATTTAAGCTGGAAATTACAGCAGATATTGCTCTTGCGCATTACATGGATTTCGGAGTGTTGATGAATTTGTGGGTGCACACTGATTTGGGGGTTGCATGCGCGTTTGAGGGTGCAAATGCATATGGGTTTGCACACAGATTTGGGTGTCTCGGCGGATTTGGGGATGCACACAGTTTTGGGGAGTCCGTCGATTTGGGGGTGTGATGCTTCTCAAGGTTGTTTTATTTATAGATATTTTAATTACAAATGCACTTTGAACTTTGATTTTGCTATTTGATTTAAGCAGCTATTCTGTGAATTGTTTGAAGCGAGTCTTGCTCTGGGATAATCTAATGTGCATGTGAGGGTGTCGTGGGGATGGAGTGCGAACAGATTTGTGTATGTCGTTGGAGTTTAGGGTGTTGGCAGGTTCTGGGTGAGCACGGAACGAGGGGTGCAGACTGATTTGAAGATTGCGCTGAATTAGGCGTGCTTTAGCGAATATGGGGGGTGCAGAGATATTTGTGCATATTCGCTGAACTGGGGGTTTGTCAGCAAATGTGGGTGTGTCTGTGGATTTGGGGGCACCTACTGACGTGAAGATAGGTTTGTGGAAGTGCGTATGTTTGGAAATGTCAGCGGATTTGGGGTTGCACACAGATTTTGGGATTGGGTAGACTTGGAGGTGTTCATGGATGTCGGGTGCGCGCATCTTTCACGGTTCTCAGGATGTGGCGGTTTGGTGAATCAAAAGATTATTTTATTTATCGATAATTTTGACAATAGATGCAGTTTGAACGTTGAAATTTGTTCTTGCTAAATTATTGAGGTGGGCCTGCTTGAAATGATGCTTGCTTCATCTGATGTGTATGTCGAGGTGACAGCGGGTTTAAGTTGCACATGGAATTCAGGTGCACACTGATTCAGTGGATACAGATTTGGGATTGTGCGCTGATTTAAGGAGACGTCAACGAATATGCGGGTGAACACGCATGTGAACGTGTGTTCAGTCTTTAAACTTTGTTCTTGCTACTTTTAAGGTGGAGGCAGCTATTTTGTGAAGTGTTTGAAATCCTTCCTGCTCTGGGATAGACTCGTGTTGGTGTACCACGGATTTGGGGTGCGCTAGGATTTGGGGATGTGCGAGTATTCCGGAGTTTGTCAGTGAATGTGTGAGTGTACGGGAATTTTGGGGAGTCAGTTGCTTTGGGGTTGCACACTGATTTGAGAGTTTAATGAGGGTTTGCCGGTCAGCAGAGATTTATCAGTGTACACTGATTTGAAGATATATGCAGAGTTGGGTGTGTTTGGCGGATTCGGGGGCGAAGATGGAGATGTTGGATTTGTCGAATCTCGAGGTCGTTTCGATTATAGATAAACGCGATATGAACTTTGACCTCTGTACTTGTTTTTTTTAATGGAAGCAGTCATTTTCTGAACTATTTGAAATGATTCTTGCGCTGGGAAATTCTAATGTGCATGTAGGAGAATCAGCGGGCTCGGGTGCGCAACGGATTCGAGGGTGCAGACAGATTTGAGCATACGCACCGATTAAATGCGCTTTGGGGAATAGGGGGTGCACAGGGATTTGGAACTGTGGACAGGAATGGGTGTCTGTCAGCTAATATTAGGGTACATACCAATTGAGGGCACACACCAACATAGATGCAGACGGATTTCGGGGCGCACACCTATCCGTGTGTCGGTGCGAATCTGAGTGTGTGCAGAGATTTGGGAATTTAATAATAAATGCATGTTGAACGTTGAAGTTTGTTCTTGATCATTTCTAAGGTGGAGGCAGCCATTTTGTGAACTATTTGAAATGATTTTGCTCTGAGATGATCTAACGTGAAAGCGTGTCTGCTGATTTGGAGCTTTGACGAATCTCAAGGTTGTTTCATTTGTACATAGATTAATAATGAATGCAATTTGAATTTTGACCTCTGTTCTTGATTTTTATGGTTCAGGCAGCCATTTTGTGAAGTGTTTGAAACGAGAGGTCGGGAGCATGTGCAGTTTACGGAGACAGAGGGGAAGGGACTGAACCGAGGGGATAAATTGAATTGGATGTCTATGGATACGTGTAGAGTCAGGCCGGGTCAGGCAGAAACAATGGGTTGATCCACACAGAGACACAGAAACACGCTACACAGAACGGCACTTCCTTATCCGCCTCTCCAGCGCTCCGCCGTGTTCTTTAACACACAGGTGGTGATATGATTAAAACAGACTCAACCCCCTACTAGACTGCTGAGCTTTATGGCCATGTATTAGGGTTAAGGGTGGGTCCCGGACGAGCACCAAAGTGTCCTGTCTGTGACTATGACTAAGTCACTGAAAACGTTGGACGGTTTTCTGGATATGAAAGTGTTTAGTCACCATCACAAGCAGAACTTTTCTTAGCGACCCCCTCGTTACAGTCCCCCGAACACAAACTATTCCAAGAGTTTATACTCTCGAGGAGAATGATAACAGTAGGTGATTCAATACAATTTAACAAGCTACAACGAATAATTTACTTCAATCTTCTGTGTCTCTCAAGTGGCTCCATTGAATTGCATACATACAGTGGAAGCACATTTAATTGATAAGAAACCACTGAAGGTCCAGTCACCTTTTCGGACAAACTAATTCACACAAACAGTCCAAACATTGCACTAGTTAATTATTTAATCTCAATCTGTCACCACGGGGAATGCACCCGCCTGAGGTAATTGGTCTGTAAATAGTTTTACAACAGTTATTTTTAAATCTGCTGAAATGTGTCCAGGTGGAGTCGATAAATGGTATTAAAAACCCCAGGCATGTGCTGCCTTAACGTTTCATTCCGAGAGATCGCCTGTATCACAGCGGGGACAGATAAACTGTCTGCAATTTTGGATATTTACTGCAGTGTGGAGAAAATATTGTACGTGTTCATTGCCGTCATTGGAGCTCCTGGTGAGTAAGCAGAACAATTCATGTTTGGTAGTTCTGTGCGTTAACCCATGTGAATCTGTTTGAATGTGAATTGGCGAGACCCGACGCAGACTGTGAGACCGCTTTGCTGAACATCTACGCTCTGTCCGCCAGAGAAAGCAGGATCTCCCAGTGGCCACACATTTTAATTCCACATCCCATTCCCATTCTGACATGTCTATCCACGGCCTCCTCTACTGTAAAGATGAAGCCACACTCAGGTTGGAGGAACAACACCTTATATTCCGTCTGGGTAGCCTCCAACCTGATGGCATGAACATCGACTTCTCTAACTTCCGCTAAGGCCCCACCTCCCCCTCGTACCCCATCTGTTACTTATTTTTATGCACACATTCTTTCTCTCACTCTCCTTTTTATCCCTTTGTCCCTCTGAATATACCTCTTGCCCATCCTCTGGGTCCCCCCCCCCCGTCTTTCTTCCCGGACCTCCTGTCCCATGATCCTCTCGTATTCCCTTTTGCCAATCACCTGTCCAGCTCTTGGCTCCATCCCTCCCCCTCCTGTCTTCTCCTATCATATTGGATCTCCCCCTCCCCCTCCAACTTTCAAATCCCTTACTCACTCTTCCTTCAGTTAGTCCTGACGAAGGGTCTCGGCCTGAAACGTCGACTGCACCTCTTCCTACAGATGCTGCCTGGCCTGCTGCGTTCACCAGCAACTTTGATGTGTGTTGCTTGAATCTGTTTATGATCATTTGACAAGCTTCTAACTTGATAATAATTATACAAATATCCGTCAGAGATATTGATCCTGTTAGTTCAACACTGACATTTCATATTTAATGACAAGCGGAACTAAACTCCTGTCTCTCATTTAACTCACGGAATCGACTCCGACGTTGTTCTTGCCTTCAATGCCACCTTATCCGGAGTTGTGTCGGTGTGGGGACAGACAGCTCTCCCGCAAGCTGTGACTGGGATGGGTTTACATTGTGAAGTTCACTGTTTCTGAGTTATTGATCAGAGAGAACCCCTGGTCCTGTGTTTCATGTCTCCCTGTGGAATCTGTCACAGTCGGATCTCACTGCCTGTCGGTCAATAATTGGGTCTGATCACCTGAACCACTGTCCACGGATCTGCTGACGATAGTTATCGAATTGAACTGCGCTGCGGAATTAATCCATTAACGGAGCCACTCAGTCTCAGGTTACTAAGTTGTTCCTGCTTTCCCTCTGAGACGCGTCGTAAACTGGGGCACCGCTTCGTCCTGAAGAACAGTCTCGGCACAACACCAAAGCTTGTTCAATTCCATGTTTGCTGCCTGACCTACTGAGCCCTTCAGTATTTTGTCTGTGTTGCTCCCCTGTGTCTCCCTTCTCGGCCCCATCAGATGCTGAGTTTCCAGGGGCCTCGTCAGTCACGGTTAAATCAGTGAAACCGGCCCCGTCAGCGACTGGAATCGGGATCAGCACCGATCGTTGTTGTTCATGCAGATCGCTTTTATCGCCGACGATTCTGCACACATTGTCTTATCTCCGCACTGAAGAGGGCAGGTCAGAGACAGTGTGACCCATGTTTGATGTTAGATTAGCGGCCGTTCACAGACTCCAGCACTCCTGATCTTTAGCTGAAACCGTATTCCTTGAGGAACGTGTTCAGTTATGCTCAGTGTCTCTCTCTCCCTCCTCCGTCCCCGTCTTTCACCCCCTCTCCCGCCCCTCCCGCCTCCCCCACACACAGTGAATTTAGCGGCGATTGTGATCCTGTCCCGGGGAAAGTGCGGTTCTCTACCTGCACCACTCGCTACCTGGTGGCCATGGCAGCGGCCGATCTACTGACCATTGTCACCGAGGTCATTTTGTCTCAAATCAATGAGTATTACTTCCCGATGAATTTTCTGGACATCACGCCTGTGTGTAGTGTTATCCATGTACTGACATTCACAGCCACAGACCGTTCTGTCTGGTTCACCGTCACTTTCACCTTTGATCGGTTTGTCGCCATTTGCTGCCAGAAGCTGAAAACAAAATATTGCACCGGGAAAACTGCGACTGTGGTTCTAACAACAACCGGCGTACTTTTTTGTCGGAAAAAAAACATCCCCCGGTTCTTCACACGGGAACCCAGCATGATAATCGACAATATACCTTGGTTCTGTGTACTCATGGACAGGTATTTCGCTGACCCCGGGTGGGTAGTATATGACTGGCTTGATACAGTTTTAACTCCGCTCCTCCCTTTCGCTGGGATCCTGCTGCTCAACGCTCTGACAGTCAGGCACATTTTAGTGGCCAGTCGGGTCCGTAAGGGGCTGAAATGTCAGAGCAAGGGGGAGAACCGCAGTGACCTGGAGTTGGAGAGCAGGAGGAGGTCTGTGATTTTACTCTTCAGCCTCTCCGGCAGCTTCATCCTCCTGTGGATGACACTGGTTGTAAATGTCATATATTATCAGGTCTGAGGGAAAGGATTCAATTTCAATGATTCTGAATGGATCTTTAACTACGTCGGGATTTTGCTGAGTGATTTCAGCTGCTGCACAAACACATTTATTTACGCGGTGACTCAGTCAAAATTCAGGGAGCAGATAATTAGTGCGGTGAAATATTCTGTCCCCTCCGTGCTTCAATTCATGAATAAAACCGCGTCCTGAGCACAAGACGGAGGTGGCCACAATTTCTGCAGTCGGGACGCCAGCTCCTCATATTCACCGTCTGATCTCCGAGTTGTTATTCCGTGACTGACTGTCCTATCGTCCGGCAGTTCTGGAACATTAGGATAGTGTGTTTCTGGGGAGGGTCAAAACACTGTCCTGGACTCGTCAGATATCAGTCAACGAACTACACTGGAATGCCACCAACTGATTGGTCTGTGGATATGCCCATCTATCCCCATTCCCGCCCACCAACCTCACAGTCCGACTTTACCACAAGACAGCGGGAGTTCTAGTCTTATGCTGGTTGGCTAATCCAATGTCAAACACACCAGTTTCCGCCTAGCTTTTAAATGATTGTCTAACATGAATGAATGGGGCGGGCTTTGGATTCATGTCGGTTGACGCTCCGACTTAATGCGCGTTCCCGCCACTAACTGGACTGGAATATGGTGCAGAGAAATGGGAAATAAAACCCTCGTACTTATTTTTTTTCTAATGAAAGCTAAATTACCCCCTCCCAAAAAAAATCCTATAGATTGTACAAAATGAAATCCAATAGAGTGAATCGAGTTAAACTCATTCCCACAACTGAAATGAAAGATATCCACCCTCAACGATTGTAAGTAAATCTGCATTTGATTTCCATCTACTTGATCAGCTTCACCCTGAAACAGTGTGTGTTGAAATGCTTCATAATGACAAAATCTACACAGCCCAGTATGAAATTTTCAAACACAACGTAGGGAATAATTCTTTATAGTATGGCCAATTCAGGTCGTGTCACTATAATTCCTTCCCTTCTTGTTTGTAGCCACTTCTCCCATGAACCCAACACTGTTCGATATCTGTAAAGGTGTCTCCCCTTGTGCCCAGTGTCCCACTAGATTTCCCATAAACCCCTCATTCTTAACCCTGCAAACCCTGAAACAGGTTCTGATTTGCAACGTGGAAGGTCTTTATCCACAGTCGAACTCTTAACAGCTTTTGTGACTAAACAGTCAACCCGCTCATTCCCCTCAGTACCTCCATGTGTGGAGACCCCTCAGAAGAAAATGTATAATCCAATACTTTGCGTATCAAATAATGTTTGATGAGTTTCCAACAGTAACTCTGACCGACTGCTAGTGTCCAGCTAGTCCCAGACTGACCAATCCGTTTTAAAATTCATCAAAACCGAAAACAACATCTGAACAAATTACAACTTTACGTGGACGAATTTCCTCCAAACACTATAGGTCTAGAATGATGGCCACATATTCTGCAGTTTTTACACATAAATGGTCAGTAAGCTGTTTCTTTATCGTTACCTTTAATCCGGGCACAACAAACACCATCATCCCCAGTTAAATTGCCTTTTGATTCCTCTGCAACAATGGTTAACATATCAAAATAATTGTCTTTAATATATTGATGAACCAGCAGATCCTCAGGCATAACAGAGTCCTTGGACTTTATTAAAATGTGAGACCTAAAATCAAGTAGTCACAGACAGAACAAAGTGGCGTTTCAGAGAACGTGACAGTGCGGTATATTGCATAATCCAACAATCCCAACTTCCCAGCCTGATTAGGTCCCAGCCACCTAAACAGGAAAACACTTTGCGTATAATGTTCCCAATAGTCCTCGAACACAACTTTAACCGGAAGATCATTTCTCTGCCTCCTCAAATTAATCCTATGCTAGCATAACTGCAATATCTGCAATTCTGATGATAGTTCTGCCATTTCAGCCAGTAAAACCGAAACAGGAGACGACCTTACTGCACCACCATACAATCTTAAAGCCTGTTTTTCTGTCACATTCAAGTATTTTAGAGTTGAAAATGAAGCTGAGCTATAAGCCCCACAGCCATAATAAAGAACAGATCTAATGAAACCAACTTAATTCCCTGGTTCATATTTTCACTGTTATACTGTATGTATTTCATTCAGCAGGTCGGTAAGAGCAGTCTGTTTTGCTTTCAGCCTGTCTGGCTTATTGCTGAAGATAAGGGATGTTGAGGAATGTGTGGCATCCAATTAGGATGGGAGGACTTTGAGGACGTTTTCCTTTCTGTTGAACACTGAGGTCGGGCCTGGGGCTTTTTTCGGGGGGAGATGGAGAAAGAAGACGCTGGATAGAACAGGTCGTAGGATTTGACCCAGTGTGGGACCGGGATTCGACGAAGCCAGGGGCCGAGATCGATTTATAATCAGTGAATATGGTGAAACTTTGAGCTCCAACTTGTGTACATTTCTATTTGTTTTTCTTTACTAACCCTTTAGTTAAGTTCAGATTCATAAATATACTTCCTTTAATCGTATGCAGGGTACTGTCCGTCATTTCGTGGCACTAATTTGTGACGGGTAGCAAATTACACAGATCCACACAAACTGGGGTCCGGGGCTGGAAGCCATCCCGGTCTCGCGAGTCTGGCGGTATTTATTCTAGTCCAGTGTCTTCCCCGGACTTTCGCAGCCGACGAAACCAGAGTGTTTCATCGTCGGGGTCTCGTCGGGGATCGATTTCGTTGGATGTTGTGTGATTGCCCAGAGCATTGATCCAGTGGGTTGTGTGTTTAAGTCTGTGCTAAACTACTGTCCGGTAAAATTATTACGGTGTGAGGCTGTGGATGCTGCAGGGGTTGATCAGTGGTGCGAATCCACACGGTTACCGGTACCGAATATGTGAGTATTGACTGGGGGAAACATTCGTATCTCCGACGAGTTGTTAATTCGAACTTTAAACACCGTTAGAGCAGCAGAGCCTCGCTATCAAAAGCCGAGAATGTTCTCAGGAGCGAGGCCCACACTCGAGGGGGAAGAGGAGTATCGGACTCGGGCAGAGCGGACCGCTCAGATGCTGGGTGAGTGGCAGTGCCGTGATGACGTAGAAAGACAGCGATTGGTTGAAAGTTTGAGGGGGCCGGCTGCTGACGTGGTGAGATCTGTGAACACACTGAGCCCGTTAGCCACTTCTACGCGCTACGTGGAAGCGCTATAGAAAATGTGTTTGGCACAACGGGAAGCCCGATGGAACTTAGGAACTTAGAAAATGTTTCAGGATAAGGGAGAGAAACTTTCCGTCTATATTTTTCGACTTGAGATACAGCTGAGTTGCTTGTGGCGCAGACGGACCATTCAAAACAGCGGAGGTGAATCAGTTAAGATGGACTCAAATAGCGAAAGGCGCACAGTCACAGGACACAAACGCTAGTGGTCTCCGGCTCTCTGGTAAGTCGCTCCCCACTCCGTTGCTTGTTGAGCTGATCAGAGAAGTCAGAGAGGAGGATAATGCTTCGGAGCCATGGTGGTGTTGGGGTGGAGCTGTACCGTCCTCGGTCGTAGTCCCCTGCGCTGAAGTGACCATTGATAGCCTACCCCGGGGTGGGGTAAGGGACCACATGGCAGAGTTGAGAATTCAGATGTCCCAGTTGTCATCTGTGGGTGCGCTTCCCGCCCCCCCCCCCAAACGATAGAGCTGATAGCGAGGCTGACCACCTTAAGGGACGGACTATGCAGAGCGCTGCTGGTGGCCGGAGTCCCCCGAGGACAGCGGCCGGTATTTTCTGTTTTAACTGTGGTGGAGGGACACTTCAGGCGGGAGTATGAATGACGGGAAACCTCGAAGAGAGTGAGCCCCCAGGTACCTAAGCGAGAGAGAGGCGTCAGGAAACTTAGAAGAGACCTAGTGAGGGAATAGTGTGGCGTCTCGGGGGAACGCGTTCCCAGAAATATATCAAGGAACACTCTGAGGCAAAAATAAACTAGTCCTGAAGGCTTAGTGGGGTCCAGCTCCAGTGAATCTTTACGGCTAGAGGGTATTTACGCTCGACCCACACCTGACACAGGCTCGGAGGTCACCTTGCTGTATTTGACGCATTTACCATCAACGCCACTCAGTGCACTAGAGATCTGGGGTCTTAGTGAGGGGTGATTATTTGTCATTGAAGTTGGAGTTCTCGGAGACAGATGTGGGAGCGGCTGAGGTCCTTGCACATTACCGCTAGTTTGTCCGGACCTGTTCATCAGGGCGAGTTTCAATTCTTGTGGGGACAAACACTCCTATTGTGCGGAGGCTAATGCAAGGCTGCACGGAGAGAGCTTTGAGAAAACATTGTCAATTTACCAGGGGTTTCGAACTGCGTGGCCGCTCTGGGCCGGGTAATGAGCTTAGACGAGAGACTGTGTGGTTCATCCGGTCAAAAACAATCGTGTGACGGCCTGGGTAAGTAGCGAGAGTGATGGGAAACCCCTAATTCCCAGAATGCCTGAGGCCGAGGCCCTCTTGGTGAATGCTCCGGAAGACCACGAAGAGAAGTCAGGCTGACCTGCTGGGGTGCTGGTGAGACCTGAACTGCAGAAGCCCTCGGTTATACAGCTGAGCAGGATGGCAGTGACTGTCAGGGACACAATGAAGAGGAAGGTCACCTTCAAGCGGGGGATGACCCGGCGCACCTCTTCTCGGTAACGGGAATGTCTACTGCCCCTGCGAGACGAGCCAGGGAGAAACTCTGTTCGAAAGGAGGGAAAGGTGAATGCTGAGTCATTCACCTTTGGGAATCCCCGGTACCTGTGGGTTGGAAGAGGAAGCTGATACAGAAGATGTTGAAACTGGAAGGTATCTTTTCTACTGGTGAGTTCGATGTGGGTTGTTCCACGAACACTCGCCACACTCTCCGGGTGACCCAGATCACCCCCATTGAGATAAACGTCGCGGCGACTGGCCCCTGCAGAGGTGGAAGACGTTCGGCAGCATTTGTGAAATCTGAAGGAAGCTCGGATCATCTGCAACCCTCAAGTTCGTGAACGTCTAGGGGAAAACAACTTCTGGCCCCGCCAAAGTGAGAAATCATCGGCAAGTTCGTGAACGTCTAGGGGAAAACAACTTCTGGCCCCTCCAAAGTGAGAAATCACGTTTGCGTGGATGCCGTGTAATGTACCGCCCAGTCACAAACCCCCAACGCAAAATATCAGACAGTGCACCCTATGCAATTACATGGTTGTACGTTATGAATCTTAATCTGAATATAGGGTTAGTAATGAAAGTCAAAGAGAGCCCGCTTCAAGGAAAAGTCAAAAGTACACGTTGCAGCTCATTCAGTCCCCATTCTTCCACCATCGCTGACCGTCGGGCTCTCAGATCGCAGTCCACCCCGTCCGGAAATCTACCAGCTCTCTCCACACGCGTCTTCCCTCTTCGTCTCTCCTCGACCAAAAAAAACCGGGAAAAATCTCCGTCCAGATTCTCAAGACAGAGCAACAATCTCCTGATTGGCTAACATGCATACCAGAGTCCTGTTATCTCCAGCCATAACCCAAACATTGCTGCTACGGAGAAACCATTACCTCAGCAGTGAACATACACAGAACAGCCATTTCATTCGGCTTAGCAGTGAAACATTACAGAGAAGACATTACATTAGCAGTGAATTCTTACAGCGCGATACACTCTCCCCTCATCGAATTTATTCCTGTCCTCATGACGTTGAAATAATTCGCCAACCCTTCCTGCAAAACACAAAGCCCAAGCCAGGTGCAAAAGGCAGTGACATAGCTCCTTAAACGGTAGAGATCACGCGCTGTTCCCCTGACGCAACATTGGCCAACCTATCCGGTGGTCTCCTAATTCTCTGAGACATCCGTACCACCTCACCTAACTCTTCAGGCTCAGACACTACTGGTGATAATTCTGGTCCACCTGGTGAGTCCTCCCTCGATCTATCTATCACTCGTGTCCCTCTGCAACTCGGAGCCCACTGTCACGTGTCCAGGCCCCACTTCCTCTCCTTCAGGGTCCCGCTGTAACCCAGGCTGCCCACAGATAGCAACCTCTCCCCCCCGCCCCTCACCCCACTTAACCTGACCCAGTGGGAGCAGGGCCAGGAGTCTCTGCCTCAATGAATGGGGAGTTCGCGAAAGGCAGCATATGCCACACATTCAGATCCTCATCCCTCGAAACAGTATCCCTCTCATGGGTGCGCCCCCCCGTCCCCCAGCCTCTCCCCCTGCAGTCACCCCGCGTTTTCGCAGAGTCCTCTTACTAGGTGCAGGCTCTAAGTCGGGCTCTGGGTCAACCCGCACCTCTTGTCCCAGGGGCAGTAGGTGGTTCCGATGGAGAATCTTGACGGGCCCCTTCCCCTCCTCTGGTCTCACCCGGAAAACTTGTAGGTTTGGCATCTGACTCTCCACCACATAGGGTGTGGCCACCCAGCGGTCAGCCAACTTGTGCTTATGAAGACTCTGTCTGCCGGCAGGATTTGGGAGAACCTCACTTTTTGATCATACCTCCTCTTATTTCCTCAATACTGCTTGGCAGCCGCGACCCCGGCTAGTTCATAAGCCCTTTTCAGCTCTCTCCTATAATCAGACACATACTTCAGAAAAGTCTTCGGTGATAATTCATCCTCGTCAGTCCCAAAACAAAGGTCAATGAGCAACCTCGCCTCAGGCCCAAACATCAGATAATATGGCGAGTACCCAGTAACTTTATTTCGTGTACAGTTGTAACAATGAACCAGATGCACAATATGTTGACTCCACCTGCTCTTCTTGCTGATCTCCAGAGTACCGAGCATGTCAAACAAGATCCGATTAAACCCCTCAGGCTGGGGATCGCCCTGCGTGTGATAGGGCGTGGTCCTCGACTTCTCAACTCCAAGCATGCGCAGTGACTCATAGATGAGCCTGCGTTCGAAGTACCGTCCCTGGTCACTATGTATCCGCTTGAGAAGGCCATAATGAACGAAATACTTCTCCCATAACACTTTTGCCACCGTAGTCGCCCTCTGGTCCTCGGTAGGAAAAGTCTGAGCATATCTGGTGTAGTGGTCCGTGATGACTAAGACATTCGCCGTGTTGCTGGCATCGGGTTCTATGGACAGGAACTCCACACACACCAGGTCCAGGGGCCCTGCACTCTGTAAGTGGGACAAAGGAGCTGCCCGCGTAGGCAGTGTCTTCCGGCGTATGCAGCGAATGCACGACTTGCAGTATTCTTCAACCTCCGACTTCATTCGGGGCCAGTAAAACCGGTCTCTGGGCAATCCATAGGTCTTTTCCACCCGCAAATGTCCAGAATCACCGTGAAGTGACTTCAACCAAATCCTCCGATACTTCTCGGGCAGAACCAGCTGGCAACGCCGGGTCGGTCTGGGGCTGACGTGACCCGGTGTAAGATCTGGTTGTTCAACTCCAACCGACCATTCTTTCAGTAATGGAGGCACCAAAGCGTCGTTCGTCTTCTCCGCCGGAGGCGTGTCTCAATTTTCAACCGCGGACCAAATAGTGCCACTGCCCGGGTCATCCCGCTGAGCAGCCGCCACTTCCCCAGAACTCAATTCCGGCAGCAGTGAGGTCACAGTGAACCTGGGGAATGACGTCATCGGAAGCCGCCCATTGATCCGCTGCTCGATCCGGCCGCTCCTTTTCCTCTGCCTTCACGGTGATGGTAAACTGACACAGGGCCGTCACCCCAGGGGCAGGAACGCTCTCCCTCTCCTCGTCCCTGTCCAGTCCCTCATATACCTGTCGGGACAAAGCATCCGCATCAATGTTCCGGCTCCCCGGCCCGGTGCTTCAGGCTGAAATCACAGGCAGACAACGCTGCCAACCACCGATGGTCTGTCACATCCAGCTTCCCCGAGGTCAGGATATAAGTTCGGGGGTTGTTGTCCGTCCTCACCTCAAACTTGGCCTCGTACAGTTAGTCACTCAGCTTATCCACCACCGCCCATTTCAACGGCAGGAATTCCGACTTGTGCGTGGGATCGTTTCACTCGTACGGCGACAAACTCCGGCTGACAAATGCCACAAGCCTCAACCCGGTGCCCTGATCCTGATACAGGACGCCCCCTAAACCCTCTCGGATGGAATCGGTGTGCAGTACTTACGGCAATCGGGGGTCCGCAAAAGCCAGCACCGGCGCCTGCACGGCAACTCCTTCAGCGACTGAAAAGCCTCCTCACATTTTACATCCCACCTCTGCCCAAAGGGCTCTAACGGGTTTAAATATTCTCCGCCCTCCTGTCCTACCCCACCCCCCTTCTTCCCCAGGGGAGGGTAACCACACAGAAGCTGATTCAAGGGGTGACTCACTTTGGCGTCGCCCGTCAGGAATCTCCGATAATAACCACAGAGCCCCAGGAACGAGCGCAGGGCGCTCGCAGTCTGGGTCCTTGGTCAAGTGGTCACTGCTTCTATCTTAGCCGGGTCTGTAGCAACTCCATCCGTGAGAGTATGTGTCCGACATAGCTAACAGACGTTTTACAGAACTGGCACTTGTCCAGGGAAAGTTTTAACCCTTCATCTTTCAGGTGGCCGAGCAGCTTCAGCAGGTTCGCTTCGTGTTCTTCCAAGGTGGATCCAAATACTATGAGGTCATCCAAATACACCAACACCTCAGGCGAGTTCATATCCCCCACCGTCTTCTCCATGACCCGCTGGAAATTTGCAGGGGCTCCCGATATGCCCTGGGGCATCCTTTCAAACTGTTAGCATCCCAAGGGACATATAAATGCCGTTTTCTATTTATCGGCTCACTCATGGGGATCTGGTACTATCCACTCCTCAAATCCAGCACACTAAACCACTTCGCACCACTCAGAGAGGCCAGCGCGTCTTCGAGCCTCGGGACCGTATACTGGTCAGGGACGGTGCGCCTGTTCAGAGTCCTATAGTCCACACACATGCGTACTTTCCCGTTCTTCTTCCAGGCCACGACTATTGGGGACGCATAGGGGCTTTGGGACTCAGTGATGATCCCAGCTTCCTTCAACTTACACAGATGCTGCCTCACGTCTTCCATGTCTGCTAGTCGCCGCGATCTCTCTCTAAACGGGGTGTCCTCGGTCACCCGGATACTGTGACGCGTGCTCTTGGAACAACCCACATCAAACTCGACAATGGAAAATACACTTTCCAATGTCAACATCTTCTCTACCAGCTTCTTTTTCCAACCCGGCGGCACCGGGGAGTCGCCGAGGTTGAATGACTCAGCGGTCAACTTCCCCGCCTTTTCCAATAGTTTCTCCCCGGCGTGCCTCACGGGGGCGCTAAACATTACCGTCACCGGGAACAAATGCGCCAGGGGCATCCCCCGCTTGAAGGTGACCTCCCTCTTCGTAGTGTTCCTGACGATCACTGCCATCCTGCTCGGCTGTATAACCGAGGGCTTCTGCAATTCGGGCCTCACCAGTACCCCAGCCAGAAATCCCAGAGAGTCCACTAAGAGGGGTTCGCCCTCAGGCACTCCGGGAAATATGGTGGGTCTCCATCACTCTCGCTACCTCCCCGGGCCATACCACCATTGGCTTCGACTGGGTGAACCACATGGTCCCTCGTTTAAATTTGGTATCCAGCCCAATGCTGCCACGCACTTCCTCAAAATCACCTTGAAACACTGAGAGCACGGACAGGGTCCCCAAAAATCTCTCACCCGCCTTCTCCTTACAGGCCCCCATGAGCCTCCTCACCAGAGGGATGTTGGTCCCCACCAGAATTGAAACGCAGCTCTTCTCAACAGGGAAACCAGCACCTCTGTATCAAGACCCTCAGACACTCCCACATCGGCCTCCGAGAACTCCAGTTTCACTGACAAGTAACCGTCGTATGGATAATCACCAGCACTGAGACCCCAAATCTCCAGTGCACTGAATGGTGTCAAGGGTAAATGCTTCAGATACCGGTTGTAAAACGAATGGTACAGTAACGTGACCTGCGATTCCGTGTCGATTATGGCTTTAGCGTAAATACTCTCTATCCGTAGCGACACACTGGAGCGTGGTCCCACTAAGCCTTCAGGAATAGGGTCTTTTGCTTTCGGGAGTACCTTGGTACATTGCTGGGAACGTGTTTTCCCGGAGATACCGGGCCGTTCCCTCACTGGGTCCCCTCTAGGTTTCCCCAACGACTCTCCCTGCCGAGTTACCCGTGGGCTCACTCTCCTTCTGGCGTGAGACCTGCTGCCAGCAGCCCTCCGCATTGTTCATCCCCTTGGGGAATCTGCAGCCCCCCCCCCATCAGCCCCAACATATGGTGGGGGGGGTCACACCCGCTGATAACAGCTGATGTATCTCCGTTCTCAACTCTGCCACAATCTCCTCTACCGCTCCCCGGGGTAGGCTATCTGTGGTCACTTCACCGCAGGAGACACTACCGAGGACTGTATGCTGCTGACTGAGTCCTCCCACGCTCCCGCCGCATTCTCCTCTTCCCGTACCTCTCTGATCAGCTCAACAAAAGATGGAGGGGACGCGTCTTACGAGACTGTCAGAGACCCCACACAATCGGGTCATGGCTATCTGGTCCATTCTTAACCGATCCACCTCAGCCGCCTGAATGACCCCTCTGTGCCGCAAGCAATTTGGCTGCCTCTCTAGCCGTAAAATAAAAGCAGAAACCTTCTCCCACTTCTCCTGACGCATGCTTTGAAACCCCACCAGGAGCTCCACTGGGCTTCCAGTCGGATCAAAGTCATTGCCCAGTGCTTGTTGATAACTGACAGCTGTCGCTACGGGATAATGTAACCTGACAGCTCTCTCGTCAACGGCCCGCCCATTCAAACTTTCAACCAATCACTGTCGCTTTTCATCATCCGAGCACTGCCACTCATCGAACAACTGAGAGGTCCGTTCCGCCCACGTCTCATACTCCTCCTCCCCTTTAGGGGTGGGTGTTATTCCAGAGAATAGGTGGAGCCTGCCATAGCTGGGACTTAGAATCTGAATTTTCCATTTATTCGCCAGAGAAGTAAGGGCGGATACTACCTCAGAATTCTCATTCTTCACCAGGGGACGTGGACTAATTAGACCTTCCAACTCCGACCACTCTTTCCCCTCACTCCTCAGAAATGATAGAACCCTGTCTTTGAAATCTCCGCCCCCAGCTCCCTCAGCGCTGGTCTGCATGAGAACAAGAGCAGCATCCGCCATTTTATCAAGTCTCCGCTCACAATCACAACTTCAACAGAACCTAACAGTGGAATTAACAATTCATCCGGAGTACAAATATCTGCCCCACTGGTTCATTTCTCAGGGTAATTACACAGCATCCAACAGAATCAATCCCGAACGCAGCC
This sequence comes from Mobula birostris, assembly GCF_030028105.1. Taxonomy (NCBI): domain Eukaryota; kingdom Metazoa; phylum Chordata; class Chondrichthyes; order Myliobatiformes; family Myliobatidae; genus Mobula; species Mobula birostris. Next base: position 58,820,036 of record NC_092389.1, on the reverse strand, counting down.
CCCACAATTGTAATTCTCGCTTTGCCTAGCGGCTTAATCTAGGGGGTGATAACCCCCTTCCCGGCCAAACTGAAGAAATGTCGTTTGGATGGATGCTGCCCGATGTGTCCCCTGTTACAAATTAGTGCCCAGAAATAAGAAACAGAACACACTTTGCGATTAAATGATTCAGCTTTATAACTCTTACTTTGACTGTATGGTTAGTAGAGAAACAAAATTGAATAAAGGGTGCGATCTTATTAAACAGTCTGTGCGCAAAAGTGGAGCTCACTGATAGGCCGATCGGTCCCCATCGGCCTCCTCCGATCGTTACTGCCCTTCGGACCCGCGCTCCGAGTCCACCCTCTCCGGCAGTCTAGCAAATCTCTCCATTCGCGTCTTCTCTCTCCATCTCTCTCTCTGACAAAATCAACGCTCCTAGATTCACGAAACAGAGCAACAAAATCCTGATTGGCTGACATGCATCCCACAGTCCTGTTATCGCCAGCCATAACACGAACATTGCTGCTGCAGAGAAACTGTTACTTCAGCAGTGAACATTACAAAGAAGCCATTACATTAGCAGTGAAACCTTACAGCGCGTTACACATAACAGAAGCATCTGGCTTCCCTTGGGCTGTATTCCCTGGAGTTTAGGAGAATGGGGGCTGGGGTCGTGAGGGGAATCTCATTTAAACATTCTGAATTTTAAAAGCTCTGAACAGATTAGATTTGCGAAAGTTATTTCCCATGGTAGGTGAATCTAGGACAACAGAGCACAACTCAGGATCGAAGGTCATCCATTTAGAAAAGAGATGAGGAGAACTTACTTTAGTCAGAGGGTGGTAAATTTATGGAATTTGTTGCCACATGCAATTGTGGAGGCCAAGTCATTGGGTGCACTTAAGACAGAGAGAGATAGGTTCTTGATTAGCCAGGGCATCAAAGGGTATGGGGAGAAGGCAGGGGAGTGGGGATGACTGGAGAATTGGATCAGCCCATGACTGAATGGCGGAGCAGCCTCGAAAGGCCGAAGAGCCGACCTCTGCTCCTATATCTTATAGTTTTAATTGAGTTGACTGAGTGAATCCATTCCCACATTCAGAACAGGAGAGTGGCATCCCCCAGTGTGAATTCGCTGATGTATTTTAAACTCAGACAACCGAGTGAATTCCTTCGCACAATCGGAGCAGGTGAACAGTTTCGTCCCAGTGTGAATTCGGTAGTGGCTCACAAGTTTGGATGACTGAATGAATCCCTTCCCACATTCAGAGCAGCTGAAAGGTTTCTCCCCAGTGTGAACTCGCTGATGCACCTTCAGTTGAGATGACCAAGTGAATCCCTTCCCACATTCAGAGCAGGTGAATGGCCAATCCCCAGTGTGAAGTCGCTGATGTTCCTTCAGTTGAGCGGAATGGGTGAATCTCTTCCCACATTCTGAGCAGATGAATGGTTTCTCCCCAGTGTGGTCTAACTGGTGTGTCAGTAGTCGAGAACGCCGAGTGAATCCTTTCCCACAGTCTGAGCAGGTGAATGGCCTCTCCACAGTGTGAACAAACTGATGATCTTTCAGCTGAGCTGTATCGGTGAATCCCTTCCCACATTCTGAGCAGAGGAATGGTTTCACCCCAGAGTGGATTTGCTGGTGTCTCAAGAGCTGAGATGACCGAGCAAATACCTTTCCACATTCAGAGCAAGTGAACGGCTTCTCCCCAGTGTGAACTCGCTGATGCTCCTTCAGTACAGATGACCGAGCAAATACCTTTCCACATTTAGAGCAGGTGAATGGCCTCTCCCCAGTGTGAACTCGCTGGTGTGTCAGTAGGTCAGATGACTGAAGGAATCTCTTCCCACAGTCTGAACAAGTGAATGGTCTCTCCCCAGTGTGAACTAACTGACGTTGTAGCAGGTGATTTGACTGAATGAATCTTTTCCCACAGTCTGAGCAGGTGAATGGCTTCTCCCCAGTGTGAACTCGCTGGTGGGTCTGTAGGTTGGACGATTGAGCGAATCCCTTCCCACAATCTGAGCAGGTGAATGGCTTCTCCCCGGTGTGAACTCGCTGGTGTCTCTGTAGTTTGGAGGAGTGAGTGAAGCCCTTCCCACAGTCTGAGCAGGTGAACGGCATCTTTTCAGTGTGAACTCGCTGGTGTTCATTCAGTTGAGATGATTGAGTGAACCCTTTCCCACATTCAGAGCAGGTGAATGGCTTCTCCCCAGTGTGCACTCGCTGGTGTCACTGTGTTGTGGTTGAGCGTGTGAATGTCTTCCCACCGTCCGAGCAGGTCAATGTCCTCTCACTGGTGAATTTTCTGATATACCTTTAGCATCAATAACAGAATGGCTTTCCACTTGCAGAACAGGTGGAGCATCTCACTATGGTGTGAACTTGCTGATGTATCTTCATTACTGGATGACTGAGTGGTTCCCCTCCCTCACACAGAGCGGGTGAATGGCTTCTCCCCACTGTGAACTCACTGGCGTGTCTGCGGGTAGCCTGTGAGTGAATCTCTTCCCACACTGAGAGAAGGAGAATGATATCTCACTGCGATCAATTCTCTGGGAATTCAGAAAGTCAGACGTTTGAATGCCTTGTACAATCAATGCAGTTGAGAACTGATCTCCAGTGAACAAATGCTGGTGTGTTCTCAGTTCCCGGTTCCAGTGAATTTCACAGAGTAAAAAGAGAAAACTTCATTTCAGAGACAGAATACATTTACCAGCTGGGATGAGATACTTCTTCACCTCCAAGGATCGACAACAGATGTGTTGGCGTTGCAAAGAAAATATTTGGTCACTGCTGAAATATCCAGACAGAGACAGAAAAACTGATGTTTTGTTGTGTTGAAGATTCCTGTACACAAGTGCTCTGCAATTTCAAACCTGTAAAAATATTTGCAAAAGACATCAATGGCTGAAGAACAATATTTCAGGAGAGGTTTTCGTCTGTGGTGAGAACATCAGAACAAAAGAAATAGGAGCAGGAGTTGGCCATCTGGCCCTTAGAGCCTGATCTGCCATTGAATAAGATCATGGCTGATCTGGCCATGGACTCATCTCCACCAACTGCCTTCTCCCCATAACCCTTAATTCCCCAACTATGCAAAAATCTATCCAATCTCGTCTTAAATATATTTACTGAGGAAGCCTCCACTCCCTCATTGGGCAGAGAAATCCACAGATCCACCACTCTCTGGAAAAAGCAGTTCCTCCTCATCTCCATCCCAATTTACCCGAATTTTGAGGCAATGTCTCATCTACCAGTGGAAACAAATTTTTTTGCCTTTATCTTCTCTATTCCTTCCATAATTTTACATGTTTCTGTATGATTTCCTCTGAATGTGAGCTCCGGCGTCACATTTTACCAATTTCAACACAAGTTGGGGGTACTCAACTTGAGATATACCCCAGGATACTGTGGGAAGTGAGGGAGGAAATTGCTGAGCCTCTGGAGATGATCTTTGCATATCAATAGGGAGAGGAAAAGTACCAGAGGGTTCGAAGACATTTTTCCCTTTTCAAAAAAGGGAGTAGAGATCAGCCAGAAAATTACAGACCAGTGGTTCTTACTGCAGTGGAGGGCAAGTTGTTGGAGAAGCTCCTGAGAGGCAGGATTTATGAGCATTTGTAGAAGCATAATCTGCTGTGGGATAGTCAGCATGGCTCTGTCTAGGGCAGATCGTGCCTTATGAACCTGATTGAATTCTTTGAGGATGTAACAAAACACACTGATGAATGTAGAGCATTGGATATAGTGTACATGGCTTTCAGTAAGACTTTTGATAAGATTCCTCATGTGAGGCTCATTCAGAAAGTAATGAGGCAAGGATCCAAGTAGACCTTGCTTTGTGGATCCAGAATTGGCTTGCCCACAAAGCCAACGGTGGCTGTAGATGGCTTGTATACTGCATGGAGGACGGTGACCAGTGGTGTTCTGCAGGGATGTGTTCTGAGACTCCTTCTCTTTGTGATGTTTATAAATGATCTTGATGAGGAAGGAGAAGGGTGCTGATGACACAAAAGTTGAGGGTGTTGTGAAGAGTCTGGACAGTTCTCCAGAGGTTACAGCAGGATGCAGATAGGATGCAGAACTGGCAGATGGAGTTCAACCCAGATAAGTGTGCTGTGGTTTATTTCGGTACATCAAATTTGAAGACAGAACACAATATTATGTTGGGACTATTGGCAATGTGGAGGATCAGCGAGATCTTGTGGTCCATTTCAATTTTACACTCAAAGCTGCAGTGCTGATTGACAATGTTGTTAAGAAGGCCTCCATCAACCATGGAACTGAGTTCAAGATCGGTGAGGTAATGTTACAGCTATATAAGACCTTCTTTAAACTCACTTAGAGTCTTGAGTTCAGTTACCTCATTACAGGAAGGATGTGGATACCATAGAAAGACTGCAGAGGAGATTTACAAGGATGTTGCATGGAATGGAGAACATGCCTTATGAGAATAGGTTGAGTGAACTTTGGAGCGACGGAGGATGAGAGGTGACCTGACAGATGTGTATAAGATGATGAAAAGCATTGATCGTGTGGATAGCCAGAGACTTTTTTCCTAGGGCTGAATTGGTGTAGTTTTAAGGTGTTGGAAGTAGGGTTAAAGGGGATGTCAGAGGTAGGTTTTTCACACAGAGAGTAGTAGGTGCATGGAATGCACTGCCAGCGATGATGGTAGAGGCAGACACCATAAGAGTCTTTTGAGAGACTGTTAGATATGTACATGGAGCTCAGAAAAACACAGTGCGATGCGGTTGGGAAATCCGAGGCAGTTTCTAGAATAGGTTTCTAGAATCTATATTCTAGATTTCTGTTTCTATATGCACTCATCTTCTAACAAGGCACATCAGACATTCTGACTGACCAGCAAATTCTGACTGTATTCCTGCCTGTGTGAGAATGTGCTATTTCTGACTTCAATCAACCGATGACTTGGCTCAATTTGTCTCTGTCCTTTGGTATTATTTCAAGTTCTGGTCGTGTTCCACAACACTACAAAGAGCACCTGTTTCTACATGCATGATCCTGGAGATTTACTAATTACTTGGATTGCCTCCCACCAGCTGATTGACAGTGAGAAACCCATCGATGGCAATGCCAATGAATATAAAGTGGAGGGCAGTGGTTATTCTCATTAGAGTGCAGCACTTTTGTGATGTGAAAGCCACAAGTCACTTGTCATCGAGGCAAAGGTGCTTTATATCGTTATTTACCCAGAGAGAAGTAAATCTGACAGAAGGTTTTATTTCCATACAGCACTAATTGACATTTTCACTGACTGGAAGCTAAATTCTTCAACCGAGATTAACTGGGAACTATATTTTTGTTCCGAGTTCATAATTCTCGGATTTACACAGCTGGAGCTCGGCAGTGTTTGGCAGGTACATCCGCTCGCCCTTCCTTTGACTGTACGGGACAACGCCGGTACGATCGCACATGGCTGCCACTTTACCCAGAAGCCCTCACGAGGAGAAACCTCCCTGTCCGCCATCGAAATACAGGAATGCGCATGTGCGGCAAAACTGCCCCCCCCGCGGCCTATGAGTCGAAAGCTCTCTTGGGCCCGGGTACGGATCGTGGGGCTGAGAGAGAGGGAAGGGACTAGGACTATCGTGGGTTGCAGCACCAGTGTGGCTGGAAATCACAGTAATTGTCCTTCGGTCGCGTTTCAGACGCCGGTGATTACTTTTTACCGCCCGGAGCTCGCTCTTACCTGCCACCGATTGCTGCGAGCCTCTCGTCTACACAGCGCATGCGCGATATCCAGCATTGGTCCCGACGTCCACGCATGCGCATTGGTTTAAACGGGAGACAATCTGCAGATGCGGAAATCCAAAGCAACTCACACAAAATGCTGGAGGAACTCGAGGGGGCGGCAGCAACTATGGAGAGGAGTGAACAGTCGGCGTTTCAGACCGAGACCTTTCAAATCTCTTACTATCTCTTCTTTCAGTTAGTCCTGACGAAGGGTCTCGGCCCGATCCGTCGGCTGCACCTCTTCCGAAAGATGCTGCCTGGCCGGCTGCGTTCACCAGCAACTTTTATGTGTGTTGCCCGTCTTCAGGACTGGAAAGGAAGGGAGGGAGTCAGAATGTGGGGGGAGATGAGGTGGTAGGTGAAACCGGGAGAGGACAAGGAGTAAAGTCAAGAGCTGTGAAGTTGATTGGTGAAAGAGATAAAGGGCTGGAGAATAATAATAATAATAAATACTTTATTGATCCCGAGTGGGAAATTCTTTCGTTATAGCAGCAGTATTTAAAATCACACTTAGCAGCGTGCAGACTTTACTAAATATAAAGTAGAGAATGATAGTATACACAATAATACTGTACCAATATGCAATAATAATGTATGAAACAATATTGCAGTCTATTGGACTATGATTTGTCACAGAAAGATGTATTGCATTGACTTTATTCCACCATCATCCAGGTTGGAGTGAGCTCGCTGCAATAGGTAGATGACGGTGAAACACCCAGTTTCAGTTCGGCTACCTAAGTCTGGGGAAGACCACCTCTGGCCCCGCCAAACGTGTGAGATTGAGGTGTGAGCTCACCCAAGACCCCCTGTTTGGGTGGAGGCTGCGTGATTTGTTTCCCTGATACAAGTCAATACCATGAAATAACAGACTGGACACCACACACAATTGAACGATTGAGCTTTACAATTCTCAATTTGACAATAGGGTTGGGACAGAATAAAAGAGAAAGGGCCCAAGTCTAATGTGCACAAGTTGGAGATCACAGTTTCCCCTTCGCTGCTCCTCCTTCGATCACTCCGGGCTCTGTCGGACAGTATCCCATTCAAGGACGGGGCAGGTATAATCTCTCCTTCAGTCGCTCCACGTCGCCACAGAATCCTCTTACTTGGTTCCGGCTCCAGGGCGGGCTCTGGGTCAACCTGCACCTCTTGTCCCAGAGGCAGAAGGTGGTTCCAATGTGGAATCTTGACAGGCCCGTTCCCGTCCTCTGGTTTCACCCTGAAAACTGGTCCGTTTGGCATCTGACTCTCCACTACATCGGGCGTAGCCACCCAGTGTTCAGCCAACTTATGCTTCCCAGACAGCCCCAAATTCCTTGTGAGGACTCTGTCTCCCGGCAGGAGTTGGGAGAACCTAACGTTTTGATCATAGCTCCTCTTACTTCCTTGATTCTGCCAGTTCATAAGACTTTTATCAGCTCCCTTCTCATATCAGACACATACTTCAGATAAGTCTTCGATGGTCGGTCTTTCTCCTCAGTCCCAAAATAAAGGTCGCTGGGCGACATTGCCTCGCGCCTAAACATGAGATAATTTGGCGAGTACCCGGTAGCTTCTCTTCATCTGCAGTTGTAGCAGTGGAACAGATCTCCAATACGTTGACTCCAATTGTTCTTCTTGCTGATTTCCAAGTTTCCGAGCACGTCTGGTGAGGTCCTGTGAAACATCTCCGGCTGGGGATCACCCAGCGGGTGACAAGGCGTAGTCCACGACTCCTCGACCCCAAGCGGGCTCAGTACATCATGTATTCATGTATGAGCCTACTCTCGAAATCCTGTCCCTGATCACTATGTATCCACCTGGGGAGGTCATAATAAATTAAATAATTCTCCCAGAACAATTTGGCCACCGTGGACACCCTCTGATCGTTGGTAGGGAAAGCCTGCGCATGTCTGGTGTAGTGACCCGTGATGACTGAGACATTCGTCGAGTTGCTGGTATCGGGTTCTATTGACAGGAAATCCATACACACCAGGTCAAGAGGCCTCGCACATTTCTCTGACATTAAATGTACCTTTGAATTAAAATTGGGGGCCGTTTGGACAATCCTGCTTTTTCAGGCGGCTGGAGCGGTAGTACTCGGTGACACGGTCTCCCAGTCTACGTCAGGTCTCACCAGTATACAAGAAGTCACAGCACAGTCATAGTCATAGTCACATTCATACTCATACTTTATTGATCCCGGGGGATACGATGAAATAGATACGATAGATGACCCCAACCGACTCACAGTTGAAGTGTCGCCTCACCTGGAAGGACTGTTTGGAGACCTGAATGGTCGTGACGGAGGAGGTGAAGCAGCAGATGTAGCACCTGTTCCACTTGCAAGGATAAGTGCCAGAATGGAGATCAGTCGGGAGGGGAGAATGGACAAGGGAGTCACGTGGGGAGCAATCTCTGCGGAAAGTAAAACGTGTTGAGGGGGAGGGAAAGATGTGCTTGGTGCTGGGTTCCTGCCGGAGATGGCGGATGTTGCAGAGAATTATGTGCTGGACACAGACGATGGTCGGGTGGTCGGTGAGGACAAGAGGAATACTCTCTCTATATTCCTGGTGGGGTTGTAGGAGGATGGGGTGAGGGCAGATGTGTGCAAAATGGGAGAGATGCGGTTGAGGGCAGCGTTGACGGTGGAGGAAGGGAAGCCCCTCTCTTTGAGGAAGGAGGACATCGCCTTCGTTCTGTAATGAAAAGCAGCATCCTGAGAGCGGATGCGGCAGAGACAGGGGAATTGAGAGAAAGGGACGGCATTTTTATAAGTAACAACTTGTAAAAGAGATAGAGTCCAGTTCAGTAGGTTTGTAATAGACATCAATGCATAAACTGTCACCAGAGCTGGAGACAGTGAAATCGAAAAGGGGAAGGGAGTAATGGGCAAGGTGAATTTGAGGGCAGGGTGAAATAATTTACAGGCAACATTGAGGAAGTCAACTTGCTTCGTTTTGGTGCAGGAGGCAACACCAGTGCAGTCAGAATCAGGTTTATGATCACCGGCATGTGAATTGACATTTGTTAACTTAACAGAAGTAGTTCAATGCAATACACAATCTAGCAGAGTAGTAATAATAATAATAATAATGACAGTAACAATTATATGAAATAAACAGTAAGTAAATTACATATATTGAATAGATTAAAAAACACGTGCAAAAACCAAAATAATGTATATTTTTAAAAAATCCAGGGTAGTATCCAAAGATTCAATGTCCATTCAGGAATTGGTTTGTATCAGAGGGGAAGAAGCTGTTCCTGAATCGCTGTACTCCCCAATGCTGTACTCCTCCACCACCGCAACGTCTTCTCCCAGAATGTATACAGGACTCGTTGCTGTCCTCTTCCTCCTAAAATCAATCACCTTTTCCCTGGTTTTGGCCACATTCAGGGGCAGGTGATTCCTCCCTCACTATTCCACAAACCTGTCCACCAGTCCTCTGTGCTCCGACTCCTGCCCATTTCTGATACACCAAATACCAGAGTCATCAGGGAATTTCTGCAAGTGGCCAGACTCAGAATTGTACTGAAAGTCTGAGGTGTTCAGCGTGAACAGAAACGGGGACAGGACAGTCCCTTGTGGGACTCCAGCGTCACTCATCTCCACCTCAGGCAGAGAACCACCCAGCGGTACAAACTGGGGTATATCAGTCAGGAAACCAGTAATCCAGGAGATAGTGAATTTGTCCTACGCCCATCCTTCGCAGCGTCTTGCGCAGATGACGTGGCTGGATTGAATTGAAAGCACTGGAGAATTTTTTTTTAAAAATGTGATTCCCAGAATGCCACCACCATCATCCCGGTGGGGGTGAGCTCGCTGCAATAGGTAGATAACGGTGAAATACCCAGTTTCTGTTCGGCTACCTAAGTCTGGGGAAGACCATCTCTGGCCCCACAAACGTGTGAGATTGAGGTGTGAGCTCACCCGAGACCCCCTGTTTGGGTCGATCCTGCGTGATTTGTCAAGTCAAGTCAGTTCACTTTTTATTCTCATTTCAACCATAACTGCTGGAACAGGGCATAGTAAAAACGAGATGACATTTTCCAGGACCATGGTGCTACATGAAACAATACATAAATTACACAGATCTACGTAAGAAGAAACACAAAAACTACACCAGGCTACAGACCTCTCAAGGACTGCATTAAGTGCACAAAACAGTGCAGGCACTACAATAAATAATAATAAATAATAAACAGGACAGTGGGCACAGTAGAGGGCAGTAGGTTGGCGTCAGTCCAGGCTCTGGGTACTGAGGAGTCTGATGGCTTGGGGGAAGAAACAGTTACATAGTCTGGTCGTGAGAGCCCGAATACTGCGGTGCCTTTTTCCAGATGGCAGGAGGGAAAAGAGTTTATATGAGGGGTGCATGGGGTCCTTCATAATGCTGTTTGCTTTACGGATGCAGCGTGTGGTGTAAATGTCTCTAATGGTGGGAAGAGATCTTCTCAGCTGACATCGCTATCCGTTGCAGGGTCTTCCGACCAGAGATGGTGCAATTTCTGGACCAGGCAGTGATTCAGCTGCCCACGATGCTCTCAATACAACCTCTACAGAATGTGGCGAGGATGGATTTTTCTCAGCCTTCGCAGAGAGTAGAGACGGGGGTATTAGGAGTGTGGGTTTATCAGTTAGGTTCCAGAAGGGATGGGGTTTGTGATTGTACTGGCGAGGGTGCATGAGGGATTGTTTGTGATTGTACAGCAGAGAGTACATAGGGATATTGGAATGTAATTGCATAGGACAAAGTACAGAGGCGATTGGGGTGTTGTTGCATGGTAAACAGTGTAGAGCGCATTGAGTGCGTGATTATACTGCAGAAGGTGCCGAGGAGAATTTGGTTGTCGTTGTATGGGTTAGGGTCCAGAGGATACTGGGGTTGTGATTGATAAGTTTGTGGTCTGAGGTAGAAGGAGTAAATTTTAGGAAACCAAGCACATTTGTGTTTAACATAGTCCCCTCCTACATGTACTCACATAGTCCTGCTGTCGTGCAGCACACGGGTCTCTTCTTTGCACGAGTGGTCCGCAGCAGGGCTGATGGACAGGTTCGTGGCCTAAGGTGCAGCTCTCCTTACATGCACCTGCAGTTCCACTCTATGAGTAAAAATGCAGAAAGGAAGTTAATAACGTCTTCTTCTACCATAGGCCACCATCTTATCAATCACCCCTTGTTTTGGAGAGAATGCAGAGAGGATTGCGGGTGTGACTACATTGGAGAGAGGGCAGAGGTGATTAGGAGAGTAATTTAATTGAAGAGCATGCTCAGGTTATTGGGATGTGATAATATTGGAGAGGGTATGGAAGAGATAGGGTGTTGTTGTAATGGAGTGGATGCAGCGGTGTTTGGGATGTGATTGTATTGCACAAAGCGCAAAAGGGGATTGAGCGTGAGATTACGTTGGAGAGGACGCCGAGGGGATTGTGGGTGTGATTGCACTGCAGACGATAACGAGGGCATTAATGAAGTGGTTCTATGGGAGAGGGTAGAATGGATGGGGATGTGATTGTACTGGAGAAGTTGGAGAAAGAATTGGAATGTGATTGTCCAGGACAAAGTGCAGAGGGTATCGTATCGGGAGTGTCAGTATTGTAGAGAGGTTGTTGAGGGGATTTTAGATGTGATTATATTGGAGGGTGCAGAAGGTATTGAGGTGTGTCTGTATTTCAAAGAATGCAAAGGTGATTGTCTGTGATTGTATTTGAGAGAGTGCAGAGGAGATTGTCTGTGATTGTATTTGAGATAGTGCAGAGGGGATTGTCTGTGATTGTATTTGAGAGAGTGCAGAGGGGATTGGCTGTGATTGTATTTGAAATAGTGCAGAGCGTATTGTCTGTGATTGTATTTGAGACGGTTCAGAAGGGATTGGCAGTGATTGTATTTGAGAGAGTGCAGAGGGGATTGAGTGTGATTGTATTTGAGATAGTGCAGAGGGGATTGTCTGTGATTGTATTTGAGACAGTTCAGAAGGGATTGGCAGTGATTGTATTTGAGAGAGTGCAGAGGGGATTGTCTGTGATTGTATTTCAGAGATTTCAGAGGGGACCGGTTGTGATTGTATTTGAGAGGGTGCAGAGGGGATTGAGTGTGATTGTATTTGAGAGAGTTCAGAGGGAATGTGGGATATGATTGTACTGGAGATAGTGCAGGGACGTTTGAGGATGAGTTTGCATTGAAAAGGTTGCAGAGGCGAACTGAGTGGATTAGTAATGGAGACGATGAGAGGGATTTGTGGATCTGGTTGTTCTGGCTGTGGTACAGGGTTGATAAACTAGAGCGTGGGGTTATCCACATACTTGCAAAATATAAAGGCGAGGACTATGTTATAATCTGAGAGTTAATTCCAATATTGCCGTTGCAGAGTATCAATATCCTTCTGAGGTGTTTTGTCTCTGTTGTACCGAAAAGCTTAATATAAATCCTCCCGGAAGGGGGAGAGGATGGCAGCGCCACAACAGCGCGCGCGGCCACTTCGGTGATGATGCCTGTTATCTGTCAAGTAGGGGACGGTGCACAATTCTGATTTGATGGAGGCAGACGTGAGCGTATGGAGGAACATCTGGAAAACTTCTGAAATGCCCGCTTCGCTGCCGCTGCTACTGTGTGGTAACTGGAATCTCCGGAGCTGAAGGCCCCGAAACCCTCGGCTTTGCGTGTTTCAGCAGCCGGGGTGAGGTCGAAGGCGTCGGCAGAGAATGGCGCTCGGGAGGCTGTATCGGAGGGTCTGGTCGGAAGCTCGGAGTTTTCGGACGGATGGACTCAGTGTCGGCTGTGGTCGGCTGTTTCCAAAGTATCGGCAAGTTGACGGTGCCTGGAGGTTTATGGCAGGGAGTTTCTCCCTTTTGTCTCCTGCTATCGGGGACAAGGGAGTCGATCGACTCGGGACTTTGAGACTTTTTTTTTACTGTGCCCATGGACTTTTTTCATCAAATTATGGTATTGCTTTGCACTGCGTAACTATATGTTATAATTATGTGGTTCTGTCAGTGTTAGTCTTGGTCTGTCCTGTTTTCTGTGAGATCAATCCAGGGAAACATTGTATCATTTCTTAATGCATGTATGCATTTCTAAATGACAATAAAAGAGGACTGAGTGTTCTCATAATCTAAAAAAAAAAAATCGTATCGGGTATACTCATTTACAAAGCACATTTCATGGTCGGTGTTGAACAGATCAGGTGGATGAACTCACCTGGAATAGCTGTGAGGACTGGGATGTTACCGCCGTGACAGAAACACGACTGAGCGAAGGGCAGGACCGAGAGATGACTATTCAGCGATATAGGTACTACAGTTGTGCCACTGGGATAGAGGTTCAGCCGAGCGAGAGAGGTGTAATATCAGCATTTAGAAATGACATTTTGGCGATAACGTCCTGTGAGGCCATATGGGCAGAACGTAGAAGCAGGGCACTCAAAGGTACTCTACTATATGCTCCAATAGTCAGCGGGAATGACTACTGGGAGACCATGCGGTGAATCGCTCCATGGAACTATATGAAATACTCCAGTTGTCCCCGTGAACGAAATGTTACCGTCCAGTTTATCGCAACTTCTCCGAATCTTAATCGTTTCGATTTGGGTGCCTCTCATTCTACAAAAGTTGCAAGCAGTAAAGTCCCTGCCAGGCCAGACTTTTTGCGTAACCCAGGCCACTTGTCTTGGCAACATCCTGTCAAAACTCTTTCCAGTTTAAACACGTGTCTCCCTCCTTCACACAAACAACCACAAACACAGACACACAAACACACACACATGCACAGTTCCGCAACACCCCCACCTCCACGCACACACACATACAGCACAAACTCCCAGCTTGTCCATATCTTGGCTGCTCCTAATTTCACGAAGCTGCCAGCCACTGGAACAACCCGCGCGGGAAAAGCACCTGGGAGATTCTGCGGTGAATGAGAGTAGCTGGAGGCAGAAATGGCTTGTGCTCAGGACGGGACTTTATTAATTAAATAAAGCACATAAGTGACCGGATATTTTACTGCGCTGATCACCTGCTCCCTGAATTTCGACTGCGTCACCGCGTAAATAAACGTGTTTGTGCAGCAGCTGAAATTCCTCAGCAAATAGCCGACCAGGTGAAAGATCCATTCAGAATCATTAAAATCGAATCCTCTTCCTGAGAGCTGATAATATATGACATTTACAACGTATGTCATCCACAGGAGGATGAAGCTGCCGGAGAGGGTGAAGAGTAAAACCACAGACCTCCTCCTGTTCTCCATCTCCGGGTCACTGCGGTTCCCCCCCTTGCTCTGTCCCTTCAGCCCCTTACGGACCCGACTGGCCACTAAAATGTGTCTGACTGTCAGAGCGTTCAACAGCAGAATTATGCCGAAAGGGAGGAATGGAGTTAAAACCGTATCTAGCCGATCGTATCCCACCCACCCTGGGTCAGTGAAGACACAGTCCCTGTATGCACAGAACCACGGTACATTGTCGATGATCTCTGTGGGTTCTAACGTGAAGTACCGTGGCACGTTTTTCAGACAGAACACTACGCCGGTTGTTGTCAGAACCACAGCCGCAGTTTTCCCGGTGCAATATTTTGTTTTCAGCTTCTGACAGCAAATGGCGGCAAACCGATCAAAGGTGAAAGTGACGGTGAACCAGACAGAACAGTCTGCGGCTGTGAACCTCAGGACTTCGATAACCGTGCAGACAGGGGTAATATTCAGAAAACTCCACATTAAGTAATACAGTTTGATTTGAAGAAAAATGACCTCGGTGACAATGGTCAGGAGATCGGCCGCTGCCATCGCCACCAAGTAGCGAGTGGTGCAGGTAGAGAGGCCGCACTTTCCCCGGGACAGGATCACAATCGCCGCTGAATTCACTGAAGAGAGAGAGAGAGAGAGAGAGACAGACAGATAGACAAAGAGAGAGAGAGAGAGAGAGAGAGAGAGAGAGAGAGAGAGAGAGAAGACATACGGCATTAGTGAACACGTTCTCCGGGAATTAACACAGGTTCGGGTTTCAGATAAATGTCGGTAGTGCTAGAGTCGCCGAACGGCTTCCGCTCTAAAATCACTGGTCACGCTGTAGTCTTCTTCAGTGTTAGGAATAGACGAATTGTGCCGAATCATCGGAGATTACTACATGAGCACCAACAATTGTTTCTAACCCAATTCCAGTCGCTGATGGGGCCGGTTTCATTGATTTAACAGTGACTGGCCAGGCCTCTGGAAAGTCAGCATCTGAGTTGGCCGAGAAGGGATACAGAGGGGAGCAAAGCTCACAAAATGCTGTCGGACCTCAGCGGGTCAGGCAGCGTTCATGAACTTTAACACACTCAGCTTTTCGAGCCGAAACCCTTCTTCAGGGTGAAGTGGTGACTCCGTTTACGACGAGTCTCATAGTGAATGTTGAGACATCTTAGTAACAAAAGGTATATTTAATGGATTAACTCTACAGCTCAGTTCAATTCGATGACACAGTTCAATCCATTGACCCTATTTCAGTTGATCGGACACAATTATTGACTCTGAGACCCTACAGGGAGACGTTAGTACAGAAGCAGGAGCAGGTTCACACCGATCAACAACTCAGAACTAGTGACACAATGTGAAACTCTGCCAGTAACACGCTCCCGGAGAGCTACGTATCCCTAGCACTGGTACAAATTTGGACAAGATGCTATTAAAATCCTCCCCATCAGGCCTTCCCAGAGCACCGCCTGTCCCAAACACTGATACAACTCTGGGCAAAGTCCCACTGAATTCCACCCCCCCCCCCCCACCCCAGGCACATCGTCCCAAAGAGCTACCCGTTCCCGGTACAGGTAAACTCTGGAAAAGGGCAGATTAAAGGTCACGTGCTCACTCTGATCAATAACTCAGAAACAGTCAAACACACGATGTAAAACTCTCCCAGTCACACATTGCCGGAGGGTTGCACGCCGCAGCACTGGTACCACTCTATGCAACGCGTCGTTTCAGGCAAGAGCAACGTCGGAGTCGATCCCTTGAGTTACGGTCTTATGGTGTTAGAGCTGAGGTATAAATATAGCTTCATTTAACATTAATGTGAAAAATAAAGATGTTCAATTGACGGGATCGTTATCACTGAAGTATATTGGTCCAATGAGCATCAAGTTGGAAGCTAGTAAAATAATCTCACACATGTTCACCCAAGTTAACACACAGAATACAAAACATAAATTCTCTGGTCACTCACCGAGAACTCCAACGACGGCAATGAACACGTACAATGATCGTTGCACACTCAGGTACCTATCCAACATTGGAGACATTTTCTCTGTCTAGTTATTTGTCCCCTGTACTATAGGCGATCTCTCGGAATAAAATGTTGAGGCAGCACATGTCTGGGGTTTTTAATACCATTTAACGACTCCACAGGGACTGATTTCAACACAGTTAAGAATAAAGACTTTTAAATTATTTACAAACCGATTACAGTATGTCAAACAGGTCCCAGTGTGACAGCTTATGACTAATTTAGCGAATTATTTGTGAAATTACGGACAATGAATATTGTGATGTGACTGATGGCTGTAAATTATGAGTAGCATTCATCCAGCATAGAGGACATTGCTTCAATCACCATTTGACCCAGCTCTCCACTTCATCTTCTGTCGGTACAGCTTTCATCCATCGGTTTATGCGATCATCTGAGTGTTAAACGGTGCTCCAATCTTATGCTGCACCAATTGTGATCGCAGCTCATCTCACTACAACCTTATCTCTCACGTCTGATTACCAGCAACTATCATCAGCTTGTTCGTGTAAGACGTACCAAACTTGTCACTGGGTCAAAAATATGTCAACGTCCATTGAGATACACATATGGTCTCAGAAAATAAAATTCGCTGCCCTCTCTTTGTCTGTCAGCCACATAGAACAGGGAAAGGTAAAGCGCAGGAACAGAACCTCCAGCCCACAGTGTCCGAGCCAACCATGACACCACATTCAATGGAACCGACACAAGATGCGTCGTCCTGCATTCCTTGCAGTCCATGTGTCAACCCTCACAACAGTAATTAAGGTTCTCAGATTTCAGAAGATCTTAGACCATTTGTGATAGTTAACTTGTCCTACAAAGCTCTCTGTACCTTCAGAAGTGTCACATAAATTATATGTGCGTCCAATGCAAATATGCACTTCAAATAAACCAGTAGTCGGACACAACCGATTGAAGTAAAATATGTCGTTGTAGTTTAGGGGACCCTACTGAGAGGGTCTTCAACAAAATGCTTGTTTGTGGTTGTAAATAAGACCATAAGCTCAGAAGACTATCCCATAAAGCAGCAAAATTGGGACGCTTAGGCATATGAAATATCCTCTCCACATTCACTCTATCGAAGCCATCTACTATTCGATAAATTTCACTGAGGTACGCCTCATTCCTCTGAATTCCAGTGAATACAGGCCCAGAGCCAACATATGTTTATACTTTATAATTTATGTTTCTGATGTGACCAGCCATTCAATCCTGGTCTCATTTTCCTGAACCCACTTTCAATCCTTTCCAGTTTCACTATCTCCTCCCAAAGATAAAGGCCCAAACTGCTCACAATACTCCAAGTGAGGCCGCACATGTGCTTTATACATTTTCAGTATTTCACCCTTTCGTTTTATACTCTAGTCCTCCTGAAATGAATGCCAATATTGCATTTGCCTTCTCACCACAGACTCAACATTTAAATGAGTTATTATGCAATCCTGCACAAGGACTCTCAAGTCCCCTTGTTCCTCGTTTTTTGTTTTTTGTTTGTCTTCTCTCCATTCATAAACTAGACAACACTTTAATGTCCTCCACCGAAGTGCAAGACCGTTCACATTCCGGCACGGAGGTCCATCTGCCATTTATTTGCCAATTCAATGAACCTGTGTCCTTGGGTAGCCTCTACATTTCCGCAAAACTACCTGCCCCTCCACTTATCTTCATATCGTCGGCAAGCATTGCAACAAAACCATGAATTCCATCATTCAAGTTATGGACAAATAAAATAAAAATGATCAGTCGCAACACAGACCCTTGTGGAACTCCACTACTCACCGGAAGTCAACCAGAAAAGGCTCCCCTCATTCGCACTCTTTACCTCCTACAAATCAGTCACTGCTTTATCCATGCAAGGATATTTCCTGTAATACCACGAGTTCCTGGCTTTATGCGTGGCACCTTGAAAAAGGCATGCTATAATCTAAGTGCACTACCGCTTCTCCATTGTCTACCCTGCTTGCTATTTCTTCGTGTGTGTGTGTGTGTGTGTGTGTGTGTGTGTGTGTAAGTCTTTATATGTAAGTGTGTGTGCGTCTGTGTGTGTGTGTCTTTGTGTGTGTGTGTGTGTGTGTGTGTGTGTGTGTGTGTGTAAGTCTTTATATGTAAGTGTGTGTGCGTCTGTGTGTGTGTGTCTTTGTGTGTGTGTGTGTGTGTGTGTGTGTGTGTAAGTCTTTATATGTATGTGTGTGTGTGTGCGTGTATGTGTGTGTGTGTGTGTGTGTGTGCGTGTATGTGTGTGTGTGTGTGTGTGTGTGCGCGCGCGCGCGCGTGCCCGTCTGTTTTCTGTATGATTAGACATATGACAACACTCCTTGTAAAATATTAACATTTTGAATCATATTTCGAGTTTAGGCCACTCTTAATTCCTTATGGAAGATGACTGGAGTAATGCTTACTCTAACACCTGATCCCTCTATTTATGGTCAAAATCGTTGTTAAAATCTCTGCTCTCAGGAAGTACCACAACAGGAATTACAAACAAATGGTACTTACTAAGATAAAGGTAATGGGAAAAATTGTGGTGTTTAGTGTGGTAGTGCTGGCTGAAGAATAGGTGATATTTGGCGGGGGGAGGGGGAATATGATGGGTATGGCTTTGTTTTTAAGCAGTTCCCGGCATGTTCCAGCAATGGAACGGGAATTGCAGGTGTCCCAGGGAACTGCCAGACGGGTTAAAGATAAAACACATGCCAGGAATTTTGCAGGTCATAACACCCCCCATCAAAAAGTTTGTTCTGCGGCAACCTAAAGCTACCCCAATAATGCATGCAATATGTTGAATAGAAAACATAGAACGCCAGGTACACCTTCGTCCTCGGAAGAGCTTCTGCAAGCACATTGTTCCTTCCACAAATGTGGCAAAAAGGTGGATCACAACCCTGCAGGAATAAACTCCACCGCATTAACCGCTGATTCGTATTCCTGTTTCTGCAGAGAGAGACCAGAGGTTAATGAGTGCATACGCAATGAGTGGAGAATTGGAAGAAATATAGACATCAAATGATTCAGGGCAAGAATAAGGGCTAACGCCTCCCTCTCTTTTGCGTAGTAGTGTTTCATACAGACCTCAAGTTTCTTATAGAAATAGCACACAGGATGCTCCACCCCTATTAAATCAAC
Source organism: Mobula birostris (assembly GCF_030028105.1). Lineage (NCBI taxonomy): Eukaryota > Metazoa > Chordata > Chondrichthyes > Myliobatiformes > Myliobatidae > Mobula > Mobula birostris. The sequence continues at coordinate 58,800,929 of NC_092389.1, read as the reverse complement.
TGAGAGGAGCACAAACATCCCTAGCATAAGCAACAAAGGACCGGCTGAAATCAGGAGTTGCTACAGAGGGAGCAAAACTCAACAATGCCTTCTCTATGATGCTGGCAACGACTTCCACCTCAGCCCCGATAAAGCAAATTTGACATGATGTGCAACTTTACCCAGGTAGGTAACTGTAGTCTGCTCAAATTCACACTTGGAGAGCATCAGTATTAATTCCGCACCGTTCACCAACTGAACACCTCTTCCAGCTGGGATTCATTCCAAAAGCCATGACTTTGTTCTGGCAAAAATCACCAGGATTCGGAAAAGCAGAAATCTCATGGCCGCTGTGTTAATGGCACTTGGGTTGCCTAGTCAGTACAATCGTCTAGACGAGGACTATGACAGGAGTCAAGCTTAGTTTTTGCATTTACCTTACTTCCTTTCATGGGAGATGGCGCTTAATAGGGTTCACCCAGTGGCGCTTAATGTGGTTTACCCTGTGCAGATGTTACCCACAGCAATATTATGCTGAAGCACATTAGTACAGGATGGAATATCAGGGAAGAGGGCCGAATTCTGATGATTCCCTTTAAGACGCCAGAGCGCTTTTGAGGGTTCAGTTAAGAGAGCTGAGTGACCAAATCAGCCGGTATTTTGGAATTTCGTAATATACCACGAATAATCAGTTCAGAAATGGAAGGAACATTTCTCTCATCACCAGCAGATGGAGACCTCAACACTGGGCTGAGAGGCGGCAGATGGAGCTCCACCGTGCGGCACAGAGCGTTTATAACCAATTTTAAAGTATCAAAAGGTTAATATGACAATGACGGGTCTTACAGTTAAGATTTGGAGTCTTTACTAAGTTGCATTACTGCACCACACGGAACCAATAATGGAGGCAGGACAAGCATTTGGCCTCCTGGAGAAAACACTCTGTGGTTAGCATTCCGATCACACCTAGTATATTATCTTTACCTGAGCTGCCTTCAAACTTTCCCTTGCCAGTTTATATGCCCCACTATACTTAATGCGACACTTGGACAGATAATCTAAAAGGTTAGCAGGAGAAGGTTCGTCGCCCAGATATTTCTCTCCCATTCGTTTCAAAGACCCTCTCACAGCGTGACCAAACACGAGCTCAAATGGACTGAATCCGAGGGATTCCTGAGCCACAACCCTTTAACTTAGAGTTCCTTTCCCTTAACCTCGCTAATCAAATCGGGTTCACTGCAATAAACTCAATCCAGAATATCAGATCGCCCAGTGAGCTTAACCACGAGCTGCTCGAAAAATATATCTAATCGGCACTCGAAACATAGAAACACAGAAAACCTACAGCACATACAGGCCCTTCGGCCCACAAAGTTGTGCCGAACATGTCCTTACATTAGAAATTACCTAGGGTTACCCATAGCCCTTCATTTTTCTCAGCTCCGTGTACCTGTCCAGGATTTTCTTAAAAGGCCCAATCGTATCAGCCTCCATCACTGTCCCCGCAGCCCATTTCACGCACTAACCACTCTCTGCGTAAAAAGAACATTCTCCTGACATCTCCTCTGTACCTATTTCTGAGCACCTAAAACTATGCCCTGTTGTGCTAGCCATTTCAGCCCTTGGGGAAAAAAAAGCCTCTGTCTATGCACACGCTCAATGCCTCTCATCATCTTAAACACATCTATCAGGTCACCTCTCATCCTCTTCGCTCCAAGGCTATGACTATGAAAAGGCCAAGTTCAGTCAATCTATTCTCATAAGGCATGCTCCCCAATAGTGAGGTGACCAGAACTGAACGCAGAACTCCAAGTGGGGTCTGACCAGGGTCCGATATAGTTACAAAAGTACCTCATGGCTCCTCAAACCAATGCCAGGATTGATCAAGGCCAATACAGTGTGTGCTTTCTGAACCACAGAGACAACCTGCGCAGCAGCTTTGAGTGTCCTATGGACTCGGACCGAAATATCTCTCTGATCCTCCACACTGCCAAGAGTTTTACCATTAATCCTATATTCTGCCATCATATGTGACCTTCCAAAATGAACCACCTCACATTTATCTGTGTTGAACTCCATCTGCCACCCCTCAGCCTAGTTTTGCATCCTATCAATGTCCCGTTGTAAACTCTGACAGCCCTCCACACAATCTACAACACCCCCAACCTTAGTGTCATTAGTAAATTTACTAACCCATTCCTCGATTTCTTCATCCAGGTCATTTATAAAAATCACGAAGAGCAGGGATCCCAGAACAGACCCCTGAGACACCCCACTGTTGACCGACCTCCATGCGAATCTGATCCATCGACAAGCAGTCTTTGCCGTCTGTGGGCAAGCCAGTTCTGGATTCACAAGGGAATGTCCCCTTGGATCCCATACCCCCTTATTTTCTCAATAAGCCCTGCATGAGGTACCTTGTCAAATGCCCAGCTGAAATCCGTATTGGCTACATCTACTGCTCTACTTTCAATAAGGCATTTTTTTAAGAAGGCGGAAGCCCTTTTGTCAAGTTTGAAATGATCTTGGTTTAGTCCACATCTGTTTTTGCGCGGCGATTTGGAGGTACGCTAGGCCTTTTGGAATGTGGCAGTGCGTTGTCGAATATGGGGTGCGTATCGTTGGGTGCACACATATTTTGGGGTGTCGGTGGATTTGCAGTAGTGTCAAATTTCAAAGTTATTTCATTTATAGATACTTTGATAATACATGCACTCTCAGGGAACTTTATTCTTACTAATTTTCTAAAGTGGAGGCAGCTACTTGGTGAATTGTTTGGAATAATTCTTGGTCTGGGATAATGTGATGTGCATGAGAGGGTGAGTGGTTTTGGGGTGTGCACGGACTGAGGGATGTGCACAGAGCTTGTGGTATGTACGCGAATTTGGGTTTTTACACCGACGTATACAGGGACTTGAGGGCTTCTGCCAATTTGGAGGTGTGTCAGATCTCAAGGTTGTTTTCATTTATTGATTCTCCTAGTAAACAATGACATCAAGTCGTTAGAAAGCGAGCAGAAGATATTGAATCCTTACGGGTTGAGTTAAGAATCTACAAGTGTAAGAGGACCAGGACGGATAGTAACAGAGGCACGCAAAAGTTTTGGCAACTCTGGTCAAAATTTCTGTAACTGTGAATATCTAAGCGAGTAAAGGATGACCTGATTTCCAACAGCATAAAGTTAAAATGACATGTTTATTTAATATTTTCAGCAAGATTACTTATTATATTTCGATCATTCACATTTTCAAAATAACAAAAAAAAAGGAAATTGGACCCGAAGCAAAAGTTTGGACATCCCGCGTGGTCAGTACTTAGTAACACCCCCTTTGGCAAATATCACAGCTTGTAAACGTTTCTTGTAAGTCAGCTAATAGTCTTTCAATTCTTGTTTGGGGGATTTTCGTCCCTTCTTCCTTGCAAAAGACTTCGAATTCTATGATTTTTAGGTGTATTTGGGATTATTATCCTGTTGTAGAATCCATCCCCTTTTCATCTTCAGCTGTTTTACAGACGGTGTGATATTTGCCTCCAGAATTTTCTGGTATTTAATTGAATGTATTATTCCCTCTACCAGTGAAGTATTCCCCATGCCACTGGCTGCAGCACAAGCCCAAAGCATGATCAATCCATCCGCGTGTTTAACAGTTGGAGAGGTGTTCTTTTCGTGAAATTTGTGCACCCTATTTATCCAAACATACCTTTGCTCATTGCAGCCAAAAAGTTCTATTTTAACTTCATCAGTCCACAGGAGTTGTTTCCAAAATGCATCAGGCTTGTTTAGATGTTCCTTTGCAAACTTCTGACGCTGAATTTTGTGGTGAGGACGCAGGAGAGGTTTTCTTCTGATGACCCTTCCATGAAGGTCATATTTGTGCAGGTGTCGTTGCACAGCAGAACAGTGCAACACCAATCCAGAGTCAGCTAAATCTTCCGGAAGGTCTTTTGCAGTCAAACAGAGGTTTTGATCTGCTGTTCCAGCAATCCTACGAGCAGTTCTCTCGGAAAGCTTTCTTGGTCTTCGATTCCTCAACTTGACCTCCACCGTTCCTGTTAACTCCCATTTCTTAATTACATTACAAACTGAGGAACGGTTACCTGAAAACGCTTTGCTATCTTCTTTTAGCTTTCTCCTGCTTTGTGGGCATCAATTATTTTAATTTTCAGACTGCCAGACAGCTGCTTAGAGGAACCCATGGCTGCTGATAGTTGGGACAAGGTTTGAGGAGTCAGGGTATTTGTAAAGTTTTGAAATTTGTATAACTTGGCTTTTCCTAACGATTATTGTGAACAACCGTAGCCCTAACAAGGCAATTAAGGTCTGAGACTTGTTAAACGTTATCTGAGAGCTCAAATCTCTTGGGGTGCCCAAACCTTTGCATGCCACCTGTCTGATGTAATCAATTGGTAAATAATTTAAACACTTCTATTTTTAAATCTGTTGAAATCTGTCCCTGTGGCGTTGCTAAATGGTATTAAAACCCCAGGCATGTGTACCTCGACATTTTATTCATAGAGATTTCCTGTACCACAGGAGGACAGATCACTGGACAGAGGGAGTATCTGCTATGTTGTGTTACATAGCTCAAGGAGATCTTGTGACTTTCTTGTGAGAATGATGTAATGGTCTTTTGGAGGTCACCTGATGTAATTTTCCCGCCGATGTGAGGTCACGTGATGACATGTTCACCACGGGTATAAAAGAGAAGACCTCAGATGACGCAGTTAGTTATTATTTTTTTTTAGTTTTCCAGTTCGAACGTCAATGAGATACTCGGCTGAGCTGTGTATTTGCAGTACGACGCAGTGTTGATTTAAAACGGAGTTTTATGTTCTAACATAAGAAATAGAAGTCTGAACCAGCAGTTTGACAATCGCTGCTAGGTTTGTTAATGTATCTTTTCAGTTACATTGGAGAGTGAAGACTTCATCGAAGTACAGGATATGAAGGATTAAGAGAAGTCGGGGATATTTGGCAGCTTAATAAAGAACCTACCTTATTGAGTTTTCCTTGAAGAAGTAGCGACCTGTATCGAATTTAACTCTTGCCAAAAGAGAAAGGAAGTTCATGGGAGGTGCTCTCTAGAAATGAGGGTCAGTTGTTAAAAGCCGTTTTTTCTTTTTCCTTCATCGTGAATCCTTTGGACAGAACCAGCAGGAGGTCGTGTCTATGAAGAAATCCTTTTCCAGAGAAGTCTCTCCCAAATGAATGTATAAATCTGTTAGACCTCCGAATTTACCATTCTGAGAATTGTATTTGACTTTACCACTTTAAGAACTGTTTTTGCATTTATCTTTTTAAGAATCAGTTCCGAGTGACGAGTCGTTGAACGGCCGCATAATGGTTAACTTCCGGTTAAGGTTTTCGTTTGTATTTTATTGTTTATCCGTTTTTAATAAATGTTTAGCTGTTTTTATATAACCTGACTCGATTGATATTCATTGTTGCCGGTTACGTAACATAATTTGTGGGGGCTCGTCCGGGATCTTGTTCCAAAATTTTTGAGTTTAAGTGCTGTTAATTGCCATTCTGATTTGAGATAGTGAGGTGGAGGAGGATAAAGGTCATGCTCTCAGGTGCATCTATTTTAATGTAAGGAGTATTGCAGGTAAAGCAGATTAGTTTAGGGCGTGGATTGACACGTGGGATTACGACATTATTGCCATTAGTGAGACATGGTCGCAAGAGGGGCAGGACTAATAGCTTAATGCTCCGGGGTTCCGTTGTTTCAGAGGTGACAGAGGGGGAGGGATGAAAGGGGGAGGAGTGGCATTACTAGTCAGGGAGAATATCACAGCTGTGCGTATACAGGACAGCCCGGAGGGCTTGTCTACAGAGGCCATATGGGTGGAGCTGAGGAACGGGAAAGGTGTGACCACACTAATAGGGTTGTATTATAGACCGCCCAATAGTCAGAGAGAATTAGAGGAGCAAATCTGTAGAGAGATAGCAGACCGATGTAAGAAACAGAAGGTTGTAATGGTAGGGGATTTTAACTTTCCACATATTGACTGGGATTCCCATACTGCGAAAGGGTTAGATGGCGTGGTGTTTGTCAAATGTGTTCAGGAAAGTTTTCTAACTCAATATATAAAGGTACCAACGAGAGAGGATGCAATACTTGATCTCCTATTAGAGAACCAGACAGGTCAGGTGACAGAAGTCTGTGTAGGCGAACATTTTGGGTCTAGTGACCATAATGTCATTAGTTTCAAGTTAATTATGGATAAGGATATGTGTCGTCCTCGAGTTGAGTTCCTAAATTGGAGAAGGGCCAATTTTGTGGAAATGGGAAAGGATCTCAGAAGAGTGGATTGGGATAAGTTGTTTTCTGGCAAGGATGTGTTCAGTAAGTGTAAGGTCTTCAAAGACAAAATCTTTAGAGTACGGAGTTGGCATGTTCTTGCCAGGATTAAAGACAAAGTCAACAGGCATAGTGTGAGGGGATCCTGAAGTACCCCTTTTAACTGTGCTTTTGAAAAGAGAGAGAAACGAAGATTAACGGTTGGGCTGTCACTTTAAGGAACTGTTTAACTGTTAGATTTCTGCTGCAGTTGGAGACAGCACCGAGTAGCTTGTAAGTTGCTATGGTGACCGAAGGCAGGTTGTTGACACTTTCTTCAAGGACTTTTTGCCTGCTTGCATTTCTTCACAGAGAGAGGAAGGAGGAATTATTTGAATGACAGGTGGTACCCAGTACGGTGAAATAAATAGGAGGTCAGATGATACAGACCTCAGACACATGTTTGGACACTGAATGAGCACTGTTGTGCCCGCCGGGAAAGTGGGTTTTGGAGGATCGATCGGGATCGAGCAGTGGAAAGAGGAAAAGGGCTGACTGGTGGGGAGTTGTCCATGTGTCCACCCTCGCCTGGGGGATAGCTCCATCACAGAAAACCGGTCCCCTTTGTTAAAGTCACAGTCGGTGACTTTTAAAGGATTTCGAAGGACTACGAGAAGACCGATGGCGTCAGCTCACCTGAAGACTCAAATCTCTCCCCCTCTCTCTCTCCATCGCTACTCAACTCAATACCATGAACTGAACTGAACTGAGCTGAACTGAACTTTACTCATCATCGTAAGACTGTATCTTTTACCCCTAGACTTAAAGAAGCTTGTTTTTTCATACATATATTTCCACACTTACTGATTTACTTACTTATATATATAATCATTGCTAACCTGTTTGATCTATTTACGATTAAATTACTGTATTGCGTACTTACTAATAAATATTATTAGTTTATAGCAATACTGGACTCCAAAGTGTTTTCCATCTCTGCTGTCTCGTTATTCTCGTCATGGGGTTGGTGACCATAGGGAATCTTAGTTTTCAAGGGATATTGGCGATCTGGTTAGTTAAAAGAGAGAGGTGTATAGCAGGTATACGGAACAAGGAACAAATGTGGTGGTTTTGGCCGATAATGTGAAGGTAAACCCAAAGACATTCTGCAAGTATATATAGAGCAAAACGATATTAAGGGACAAAATTACTGTCCGGAATTTTATAAATCACTACTTAATTTGTTTCCGAATTTGAATGAGTTTTCACTAATCTGGGGTGGGGATCTTAATACTTGTTTATCCCCTTCTATGGATCGTTAGGCTCTTTTACGGACCTTACCTAATAAATCTGCAACCTTGATTAACTCATTCCTTTCAGAATCTGGGTCGACGGACTTTTGGCGATTTTTGCATCCTCAGGAAAAAAGACCTTTTTTTTCACATGTTCACCGTTCCTATTCAAGAATTGATTTGTTTTTATTGATTCTCGTCTTATTTCTTCAGTGGTTAAATGTGAATACGACTCTATAATCATTTCGGATCCTGCTCCACTTAAGCTTGCTATTAAAATTCAGGCCAATACATAAAATAATAGACAATGGCGTTTTAATTCGCTGTTGCTTCAGGACTCGGATTTTGTTAACTTTATGAATGAACAGATTGATCTCTTTTTTTACAATTAACTATACAGAAGATATTTCTATGAACATCCTTTGGGATTCCTTTAAAGCTTTTATTCGTGGTCAGATTATATCGTATTCTGCTGCTCCGTAGAAGAGGTTGAAGCAGGAGGAGCTGGTTATTGTGGACAAGATTAAGGGAATTGATAAGAAATACGCTACAGCTCCCTCTGAGAAGTTGTATAAACAAAGAACTGAACTTCAAATGGAACATAGTTTATTACTTTCGTCCTCGATTGCAAATCAATTAATGAAAATAAGAAGCGAATTTTATGTACACAGTGACAAAGTTTGTAAACTGTTGGCTAATCAGTTGAAGACTAATTATACTAAATTTCAAATTAATCAGATTTATAATCCAAAACATCAATTGATATTTGATCAAGCTGAGATTAATCAAGCCTTTTTTTGATTTTTATTCTTCCTTCTACCAATCAGAATCTCCACGAGACTCTAAATATATGCGTGACTTTTTAGATAACCTAGATTTTCCTAAGATATCAGAGGATACATCCTTTACGTTAGACACTCCATTTGCCACTGATGAGATTAAGAATGTTATTCTCTCTATGAACCCGGGGAAAGCTCCTGTCCCTGATGGGTTTACCGTGGAATTTTATATATTTTTTGCATCCTCATTCATCCCCTGGTTATTTAGGGTTCTGGAGGCCTCATTAAAACTTGGTAAACTTCCCGAATGCTCTTATAGAGCATCGATCTCTTTAATATTAAAGAAGAATAAAGATCCTGCTCAATGTGCATCTTATAGGCCAATATCCTTATTAAATGTTGATTCTATTTTTTTTTCTAAATTATTAGCAAGCAGATTAGAAAAAAAAGTACTTCCTTATATTATTTCGGAAGATCAAACAGGCTTTATTAAAGGTCGTTATTCTTTTTATAACATTCGTACATTGTCTACACGCCCTCTCAGAATGATCCTGAATGTGTTATTTCCTTAGATGCCGAAAAAGCTTTTGATAGAGTTGAACGGTCTTACTTATTTACGGTGCTTGAAAGGTTTAATTTTAGCTCTAAATTCATATCCTGGATCAAATTGTTATATCACTCTCCTATGGCCTCAGTTCGTACTAATTCTTTAAGCTCACCTTTTTTCCCTCTTTCTCGAGGTACCAGACAAGGTTGTTCTCTCAGCCCATTATTATTTGATATTGTATTAGAACCTCTTGCAATTGCTATTCGGCAATCTCCAAATATTATTGGGATAACTCGGGGCTTAAAATCCCATAAATTACCACTTTATGCTGATGACTTACTCATATATATTTCCAATCCTCAAAAGTCTATCCCTGCTATTTTAGAACTATTAGCACAATTTAGTTTCTTTTCTGGTTACAAGTTAAATCTTAGTAAGAATGAACTTTTCCCGATTAATAATGAACTTTCCTTGTATCAGAATTTTCCGTTTAAATTGATTAATAAGTTTTTTTTTATATATTCGGGGATTAAAATTACCGGCAAACATGTAGATTTATTTAAGACTAATTTCTTACCTTTAATTTATTATATTATTCAACTTTCATTTAAATGGTCTCCACTTTATTTAACTTTGATTGGTCGCATTAATGCGGTTAAGATGTTTATTCTGCCAAAATTTTTATATGTATTTCAAGCACTATCGATTTTTATTCCCAAATCTTTTTTCGACAAAGTTGACTCTAAAATTTCCTCATTTATTTGGCAGAATAAAAATCCTAAACTGGGTAAAATTCATCTACAGAAAGCTAAGAGAGATGGAGGTTTTGCATTACCCAATTTTAGGTTCTATTATTGGGCAATTAATATTCGACACATGAAATTTTGGTTACTTGACCAAGAGACACTATCCATTCCTAAATGGGTAGTTTTGGAATTACAATCTGCTCAAGGTTTTGCACTTGTCTCCATTTTAGGTTCTTCCCTTCCTTTTGATTTGAAACGTCATAAACAATTTGTAACCTGGTAGTTAAATATACCTTACGTATTTGGTTTCAATTTCGAAGACTTTTTGATCTTAATCAATTTGTGCCTGCGATTCCTAATTTTAGGCAACTTATTTTTCCCCCCTTCTATCACGGACCATGCTTTCCAAATTTAGAAGACTAAGGGTATTTTACGGTTCTTGAATTTATTTTTAGATGGTTCCCTCTTGTCTTTTGAGCAATTATCCAATAATTATAATTTATAAAAAATACATTTCTATAAATATCTCCAAGTTAGAAATTTCCTTAGTATTATACTTCCTTCTTTTCCAATGTTACCTCCCACAGATATTTTAGATACTATAATTAACCTTAATCCATGTCAGAAAGGTGCAACGGCTATTATTTATAATACTATTATGAAATTTAGGAAAGCTCCATTTGAGAAAATCAGGTCAGATTGGGAAAAGGAATTAGGCTTTATTATTTCGGCCGATGACTGAGTGCATATTTTACAATTAGTTAACACTTCCTCTATTTGTTCTAAACACTCCCTTATTCAATTTAAAGTTGTTCACCGAGCACATATGTCCAAAGATAAATTAGCTTGTTTTTATTCTCATATTAACCGTCTTTGTGACAGATGTCATGGGGAGACAGCATCCCTAACTCATATGTTTTGGTCCTGACCTACTCTGGAAATTTTTGGAGAGATATTTTTAATATTATTTCAAAGGTATTGAATATAGATATCTCTCCCCATCCTATTACTGCTATCTTTGGATTACCTGAAATTTCCAGTAGTCTTTCTCCCTCAGCCCGTAGAATGATTGCATTTCTTACTTTAACGGCGAAAAGATGTAGTTTACAACTATGGAAGGAGACTAATATCCCAACTACTTCTTTTGGTTTTCCCAGACGATATTATGGTTAAATTTGGAGAAAATTAGAAGCAATCTTTATGATTCTTCAGCTAAATTTGAACAGACCTGGAGACCTTTTATTCAACATTGTCATTTAGTGTATTTTTTTTCTCTTTCTAGGTCTTTATTTACATTCTCTTCTCGCTTTTTAACTGTTTTCCTATTGGAGGTCGGGTTTGAGGACGCGATTGTTTTAAGTTGTTTAACTCTACATAATTCCTAGTTAGCCCATTGTTTTGCTTTGCTTTTTTTTAGATTATTTGCACGGTGTTTTTTTTTTGTTTTATTTTGTTTTTTTTTTTCTTTTTACTATTGATATATTAGAAAATTAGTACACTATTATATTACCCTGTCAGTTTATATCTAAACTGCCCTGTTTGCCATAATTTTTTCTATGTATTAATATTTCTTGTAATGTTATATTCCAAAAGTGTATTAGTGCCTATATGGTTTACCTTTTGTGTACTAATTCAATAAAAAAGATTTAAAAAGAAAAGAAAAGAACACTTGCCTTTATTGGATCTTGCTCTTCCTTTCACAAGCCATCGGGATCGTGGGGGTGTGGCCAGGGTTACTCGGGCTGCGTCTCGGGACTGGCAGACCACAGTACGCGTGTTTGCAACACTGTGTGTCCGACAGAGTGATCAGCAGCACTGGGGCTCCACAGGGGACTGTCTTGTCTCCCTTTCTGTTCACCATTTACACGTCGGACTTCAACTACTGCACAGAGTCTTGTCATATTCAGAAGTTTTCTGATGACTCTGCCATAGTTGGATGCGTCAGCAAGGGAGATGAGGCTGAGTACAGGGCTACGGTAGGGAACTTTGTCACATGTGTGAGCAGAATTATCTGCAGCTTAATGTGAAAAAGACTAAGGAGTTGGTGGTAGACCTGAGTAGAACTAAGGTACCGGTGACCCTGTTTCCATCCAGGGGGTCAGCGTGGACATGGTGGAGGATATCAAATACCTGGGGATACGAAGTGACAATAAACTGGACTGGTCAAAGAACACTGAAGTTGTCTACAAGAAGGATCAGAGCCGTCTCTATTTCCTGAGGAGACTGAGGTCCTTTAACATCAGCCGGACGATGCTGAGGATGTTCTATGAGTCTGTGGTGGCCAGTGCTATCATGTTTGCTGTTGTGTGCTGGGGCAGCAGGCTGAGGGTAGCAGACACCAACAGAATCAACAAACTCATTCGTAAGGCCAGTGATGTTGTGGGGATGGAACTGGACTCTCTGACGGTGGTGTCTGAAAAGAGGATGCTGTCCAAATTGCATGCCATCTTGGACAATGTCTCCCATCCACTACATAATGTACTGGTTGGGCACAGGCGTACATTCAGCCAGAGACTCGTTCCACCGAGATGCAACACAGAGCGTCATAGGAAGTCATTGCTGCCTGAGGCCATCAAACTTTACAGCTCCTCCCTTGGAGGGTCAGACACCCTGAGCCGTAGGCTGGTCCTGGACTTATTTCCTGGCATAATTTACATAGTACCATTTAATTATTTATGGTTTTATTACCATTTAATTATTTATAGTGCAACTGTAACGAAAATCAATTTCCCCCGGTATCAATAAAGTATGACTATGACTATGACTATGACTCAGTTTCGTGGGTATGTGTGCCCCGTTGGACGTTAGGATTAGGTGTGAGGGTAGGGGTGGTCGATGTATATGTGCGGCTGGCAGGAATAAGTTTGTGGGGCTCTGGCGGATAGGGTAGTGTAGTAGCTGTGAGTTTGCTGGGGGAGGCGTGTTTCGTGGCAAGGACTAATCGGTCTGCGCTTCTGTTTAGTGAGGGGGTGTTTCCCCGTACCTGAGGATTAGGTTTCAGGATAGGGCTGGTGGATGTATCTGTGGGTCTGGGAGAGATAAGGTTGGGTGAGTTTAGTGTGGTGAGGTGTGTGGGGGTATGGCGGATAGGATAGTGAGGTGGAGCCACTTTAATCTGGCTCTTGCCTTTCGTTATCGTGGTCCGACACCACTTCGCAATGACCCGGGTGTTTACTAGGACACATCATCACTTATGCAACCTGGGGTCATCAGGTGTTTCGGGTGTTTACATGTGTTTATCCCATGGACCAAGATAGGGGTACGGTTAGGGTGAGCAAGGCTCACAAGGCAATGCTGCCTCTCCGTAATCACAATTCAGTTCAATTTACTTGTCGTTCAACCAGATATGGATACAGCCAAACGAGGCAGCTTTACTCGAGGATCAAGGTGTAAAGACACGTTTCTAACAGTCCCACTCAGTAAGTAGACACAAGATCACAATCACGTAATAAGAGTTCTGAGCCCCGATTGTGCAGTGTGATGCATACAAGTCAAAATCACATATAAAATGTCAGAGAAAATACAACTATACTGTATAAATGAAGTTCAGATCCCCTCCAGCGCACAGATAAAATGTATTAACTGATCCTTGCCACCAATTTGACAAATCCGTGGCTTTGAGTCCAAGTCCACGCATATATAACACATATAGTTCATTATAAACACGAACAGAGGAATATATCTACCTGTAGCCCAGATCCCTCAGCCCATTTTCAATCATAAGTCGGCACAGCTGCGCTACGCCGCCTCCGGTAGAGGCCTCTCCTCCGGCGGCTGAAAAGCAGGCGAACCCACAGACTGAGGCCTGACTCCACCGAGTGCCAGTAAATTATCTGCAGACAGCGACAGACTTCCCTTGTTGGCCACGTTTATGTCATTTTCCCTTTAGAATACTTCTTCCTCCTTGACATGCATTTACCCTGGACCTTCTGAATGGCTTCCAGAAATCCAGCTATTGCTGCTCTGCCGACAACTCTGCCAGTATTCTTTATCAATCAATTCCGGCCAGCTGTTCTCTCATAGAAAAACATAGAAAACTTACAGCACAATACAGGCCCTTCGGCCCACAATACTCTGCCGAATATATACTTACTTTAGAAATTACTTGGGTTATCCTTCGCCTTCTACTTTTTAAAGCTCCATACACCTATCATATCCGCCTCCGACACGATCGCTGGCAGCCCATTCCACGCACTCACCGCTCTGCGTGAAAACCTTGCCCCTGACATCTCCTCTGTACCTAACTGCAACTTGTTTCTGTGTACTCTTCTATAATACCAATAAACCTGACTTTAGTTTCTGCTTCGCAAATGTCAGGGTGAATTCGATCATATAATGATCACTTGCCCTGAAAGCTTCTTCTACCTCGTGGGCGCAACCACAAACGGCTGTTCAAAGTCATTATTGAAGTTCCCTGTCTTTAAAACCAACACCGATTTGATTTTCCCGATCTACCCATACTGAAATCCCCCATGACTTTTGTAACATTGTCCTTTTTGTTTACCTTTTCTACATTCCGTTGTTGTTTGTAGATCACGTCATTACTTCAGTTTGGGATTCTGTATATACAGTAAATCATCAAGGTTTTTATTACCCTTGTTGTTCCTAGTTCTATCCACAATGAATCACCTCTTTCTCACCCTATGTCACCTTTTTCCAATGACTTGATTTCATTTTTTTGCCAACACATGAACTCTCCCCCACCTGCTTTCCTGCCTGTCCTTTCAATAGAACGTGTATGCTACAAGTTCATCTGCCTCATTCCGTATACTGTTTGTGTTCATATTTAACACCTTAAGTCCTAGATTCTTCTTTCTTGATTTTGTCTGTTTACTTTGCAACTCACCCTATTGACTGCAATTTTGCCCGATTGTCCGGCTGCCCTTCCTAGGAGTCTCGCTACACACCCTTGGTTTGTAAACCGACCACCTCATGCCCAGCGCCATCCATCCTGTATATATACCCCTGTCAAGTTAGTTCAAACCCACCGGAGCAACTCTAACCAACCTGCCTGCAAAGACTTTCCACACCGCTCCGGTTCAAGTGTCACAGGACCCTTTGGTACAAGTCGTACCTTCCCCAGAACAGACCCAAATGATCCGTAAATCTTAGCCGCTGCTCCCAGTATCAGTTCCTTAACCATGCATTCGCCTGCCAAATCATCCTGTTCTTCCCCTCACAGGCGCGTGGCGCAAAGAGCAGTTCAGAGATTACTACCCAGGAGGGCCTGTTTTTTTTTTAACTTGCTAACTAGCATCCTAAAATCTCTATTCAGACCCACCTCACCTTCACTGCCCGTGTCATTGGTGCAATCCTCACCTTTGAGAATGCCATGGACTTGATCAGAGACATCTGTGATCCTAGCACCAGGAAGTCAACAGGCTATGCAATGTCTCTGTCTCTCTCTCGCCCACAGAACCTCATCTCTGCTGTTATGTTATGTTACGTTATGTTACGTTATGTTAACGTTATGTTACGTTATGTTACGTTATGTTACGTTATGTTTTGCTATTATGTGGAATCTCCATTCCACACTGCAGTGCTCTCTCCTTTTCTGAAAAGCAGCACCAGACTCTGTGCAAGACCCGGTCATTGTGCCCCGCCCCCCACCGTATTAGGTGAACCCTCTCATTGCTATCTGAACTTATATACTTACTATTGAGGGAATGTCCACAGGCGTACGCAGCCTTGGTTGTGCATCACCCAGTTCGTTACCTGTCTCCCGCAGTTTGGGTATAAACGGCCACCCTGCAGCTCCTGCCAATCACATCCTCATTCCCCCGTATGAGTCGAAGGTCATCGAGCTGCAGCTCCAGTTCCTCACTACCTTACTTCAGGAGGAATTGCTCGGTTCACCTATCGCAGAGTTGTCAATGTGAGAGAGCAGAGTTCTTCCAGTCTTCACACATCCCTCACGCAGAAGAAATCATTGCTCCTGCAGACATTCTGGTTGAACTATTATGCCCTAAGAGATGGGTAATGAACAAATAAGAACAGAAGGCGTGAAACGTACTTTACATCACCCAAGCCTGATGAACAGAGGCCACTCTAAAAATGGCACACTCAAGAAATGGCCGCTCCGTGTGCACTAGAGTTATTTTTATTGGCTGTTTCTAATGAATCCCTCTCGCTGATTGGTTCTTTATCTATTCAGAGAAACTGCCGCAATGCTCTGCTTCTTCAATGTCGGCTGCGGTTCTGATTGAAATGTTGTACGAGATTTGATTGTCCAAATCAGGATGCAAGCGGTATGTATACTGTTGTAAAGGAGTGATGGCCGCTGGTGTACTCTGCACTGGCTGTTTAACTCCTTCCACCTTCCTGCCACTCAGTTTCCTATGCTTTGCTCCTTGAGTGTGAATAACTCTCTCTATGCAATGTCGATCTCCCCATTAGCCTCCACTGATCCGGAGTTCATCCATATCCAGTTCAGGTCTCTGAACGTGGAGTATTAGAAGCTGCAGCTGGATGCACATGTGGCAGGTGAATTTGTCATGGATGATGGAGATCTCCCTGCCTTCCCACATCCCGTGTGAAAAGCATTCCACTATCCTGTCTGGCATCTGTACCACTCTAAATATGCACTTATGAAGAAGCATCCTACTCCTGTTCCAAAAGCTTCGCAATTTTTGCTGCATTTTAGGTTTTTGCTTTTCCGTCTCTTGTCAGCAACAGTTCTCTTCTCTTACTTTGAGAGTGTTCTTCAGCTTTAGGATATACCGATCCTACGTTTCCGAATTGCCTCCAGACCAGTACCAGCATTGTCCAGCTCCACTCTCGTGTCTCTGTAATTCGCTTCACTCGACTGTAATACTGAGACATCTGACTTTACCTTGTCCCACTCAAACTGCAAGGTGAAGTCCATCATATTATGATCACTGGTATCTACTTGTATATCAACAACTCCATCCTCAGCGCCATCACTCCGGATTCCATGCCCCTGCCGAAATAAAACATCAGCAAGCAGCTCCCCAGATTCTGCACGCAGGGATATGGGGCTCCATCAGGCTCAGGTGCAACATGGGACTGCAGGCACAGGAGCAGAGGGTCATCACTTCCACAGATATCCTGGACCCAGGAACTGGACGGAGACTCGCTCAGTGCTTCCCCTTGGGCCCACTGGTAGTGTTCCACTCCACCTGCTCCACCTCGCGTAACAGAGGCAGGATCAGTGTTTGGGAAAGCGGATCTGGACAGGGCGTCGGAGGTGACTGGTTCCAAACTCAGTTCCGACTTAGATCTCCCTTGAGTTCGGTACATCAGCCGAAGCCGCAGGAGGTCGTGGCCGACTCGGGTTTCTATGCGGCATCAAAGGCGGGGTCCCCGGGATACAGCCTTGACGTGAACAGGCAGGACGGAAGGGTGAAAGGGAATCCCTGGGAACGTTGATGAGGTCAGATATCCAGCTCCAAGCTCATGATTGCAAGGGCCAGAGGATTTAACCCTTGCCATCAACCCGCCCCACTCGGCGGAGCTGCTACTGGGGCCCATATACCCTCTGTAGGTGTGACACCCGCAGGGAAAGAAAAGAAGATAGCCGGATAGGAAGTGTCGAGAGAGGCGGCGGGTAGATTCACATGGGAGAATGGGGAGTCACCGAAACGGCCATTCGAGATGTGTGACCGTCTTCCCCAAAGTTTAACCCACCCACAACACTGGTGCCCCTGAATGGTGTGGTTCCCTCAAATGAGCTGGTGCCAACTGGAGACCAGGATCCTGGGGCTGGGCGAGTTAAACCAGAGAGCATTATGTGTGACCCTGCCGATGGATACACTCACAGTAGCTGTTGGCATTTCGGGGAACCAGTCTGATCCTGGTACTGATGGGCAGAGATGTCTCAGAGCCAGCTGGTGCCAGACAAGGACCCTTTCTCTATTGCGGGAGGTCTCAGTGCTAATGTGTACCATGTATACCCGACAATGTGACCTGGAGGTTAGTGACTGGGCTCTGTACAGTGCCAGCACAGTAACTCCGAGTAATGCTGAGCTCAGCCTGGAGCTGAAGCATGGCCGCTTCCTACTGACAATACAACACCTTATATTCTATCCAGGTCGCCTTCAGGTTTCCCCTTCGTGTAGAGAAATTTGCTTTTCACCTCTTCCCCACTCTGAGCTTTTACTTCTTCGCATCTGCATATCACTATCCTCTGGGTCACCTCCTCCTTCCACTCTCCTCTCATCACAGATTCTATCTTCAGCCCTTGACATTTCCCACCTACCTGGATTCACCTATCACCTTCCAGCTAGCCCTTCCCCCACCTTTTTTTTATTCTGGCATCTTCCCCCTTCCTTTTCAGTACTGAAGAAAGGTCTCGGTCCGAAACGCCGTCTATTTATTCTTTTCCGTAGATGCTGCCTGAGCTGCTAAGTTCCTCCAGTGTTCTGTATGAGTTGCTTTGGATTCCTAGCATTGCAGACGCTCTCCTGTTTATGATAAAATGCGCATGCGTAAGGATTGCAGACGGTTCCGTATCGTCGCGCATGCGCTTAGTGGACAACCGGCTGTTGGAAAATCGGCAACAGGTAGGAGCGGGACTCCGGACGGGAGTATCATCGGTACCGGTGTCCGAACCGCGACTGAGGGAGAATTACTGTGAGCTCAGGACAGACCGTGGCTCCGCAGCCCGGGACGGTCACGGTTTATTATCCCATGATGCCCGTGCCGATCACTGAAGTTGTTGGCGCCGTTTATCTGCCGCATGCGCATAGTTGAGTGTGTGACGGACTGATGGCGTCCTTGTTCGTTGGGGTTTCTGAGCAATGAGGCAGCCATTGTTCACACCAGCAGCCATTTCACCGCCAGTCGAAAAGATGCGTTTGGAGTCGCAGAGGAGGGAATGGGTGCAGGCTGGTCTCTCAGACACTGCTGACCTCCGGATATCTCGACCTAAGGAGCAGGAACTTGGAACAGAAACGGAGTTGAAAAGTTCAAAGTAAAATTTACGTAAAACATCCCTCCACACCCCCGATCCCCCTAGCCACAAGGGCCATATCTAACTCCCTCTTAAATATAGCCAATGAACAGGCCTCAACTGTTTCCTGTGGCAGAGAATTCCACAGATTCAGCACCCTCTGTGTGAAGAAGTTTTTCCTAATCTCAGTTCTAAAAGGCTTCCCCTTTATCCTCAAACTGTGACCCCTCGTTCTGGACTTCCCCAACATTGGGAACAATCTTCCTGCATCTAGCCTGTCCAATCCCTTTCGGATTTTATACGTTTCAATCAGATCCTCCTTCAATCTTCTAAATTCCAACGAGTACAAGCCTACTTCATCCAGTCTTTCTTCATATGAAAGTCCTGCCATCCCAGGAATCAATCTGGTGAATCTTCTCTGTACTCCCTCTATGGCAAGGATGTCTTTCCTCAGATTAGGGGACCAAAACTGCACACAATACTCCAGATGTGGTCTCACCAAAGCCTTGTACAACTGCAGTAGTACCTCCCTGCTCCTGTACTCAAATCCTCTTGCTATAAATGCCAGTATACCATTCGCCTTTTTCACCGCCTGCTGTACCTGCATGCCCACTTTCAATGACTGGTGTATAATGACACCCAGGTCTCGTTGCACCTCCACTTTTCCTAATCGGCCACCATTCAGATAATAATCTGTTTTCCTATTTTTGCCACCAAAGTGGATAACTTCACATTTATCCGCATTAAATTGCATCTGCCATGAATTTGCCCACTCACCCAACCTATCCTAGTCACCCTGCATCCTCTTAGCATCCTCCTCACAGCTAACACTGCCGCCCAGCTTCGTGTCATCCGCAAACTTGGAGATGCTGCATTTAATTCCCTCATCCAAGTCATTAATATATATTGTAAACAACTGGATTCCCAGCACTAAGCCTTGCGGTACCCCACTAGTCACTGCCTGCCATTCTGAAAAGGTCCCGTTTATTCCCACTCTTTGCCTCCTGTCTGCTAACCAATTCTCTATCCACATCAATACCTTACCCCCAATACCGTATTCCTTAAGTTTGCACACTAATCTCCTGTGTGGGACCTTGTCAAAAGCCTTTTGAAAATCCAAATATACCACATCCACTGGTTCTCCCCTATCCACTCTACTAGCTACATCCTCAAAAAATTCTATGAGATTCGTCAGACATGGTTTTCCTTTCACAAATCCATGCTGACTTTGTCCGATGATTTCACCACTTTCCAAATGTGCTGTTATCACATCTTTGATAACTGACTCCAGCAGTTTCCCCACCACCGAAGTTAGGCTAACCGGTCTATAATTCTTCGATTTCTCTCTCCCTCATTTTTTAAAAAGTGGGGTTACATTAGCCACCCTCCAATCCTCAGGAACTAGTCCAGAATCTAACGAGTTTAGAAAAAATATCACTAATGCATCCACTATTTCTTGGGCTACTACCTTAAGCACTCTGGGATGCAGACCGTCTGGTCCTGGGGATTTATCTGCTTTTAATCCCTTAAATTTACCTAACACCACTTCCCTACTAACACGTATTCCGTTCAGTTCCTCCATCTCACTGGATCCTCTGTCCGTTACTATTTCTGGAAGATTATTTATGTCCTCCTTAGTGAAGACAGAACCAAAGTAATTATTCAATTGATCTGCCATGTCCTTGTTCCCCATAACCAATTCACCTGTTTCTGTCTGTAGGGGACCTATATTTGCCTTTCCCAGTCTTTTCCTTTTTACATATCTATAAAAGCTTTTACAGTCAATTTTTATGTTCCCTGCCAGATTTCTCTCATAAATCCTTTTTCCCCTTCCTAATTAAGCCCTTTGTCCTCCTCTGCTGAACTCTGAATTTCTCCCAGTCCTCAGGTGAGCCACTTTTTCTGGCTAATTTGTATGCTTCTTCTTTGGAATTGATACTATCCTTAATTTCTCTTGTCAGCCACGGGTGCACTACCTTCCTTGATTTATTCTTTTGCCAAACTTTCATTTTGAATACGGAAAGGTCCTTTTCATTTTCCACACAATATATCCTAATCATAGTTTTTTTTTTAGTGTAGAATGAAATCTCTCCAAGGCTCCTTGTGATTCTGGATGATAGGCTGAGGAAACATTCTGTCTTGCTCCCAGTTTATAAACTACCTGCTGAAACAACCCCGACGTAAAATTACTACCTTGATCTGATTGTATTTCCTTAGGCAACCCAAAATAAGTAAATAATTTCATAAGAGCCTTTGTCACAGTTTTGGCTGTTATATTCCTAAGTACAGCCTCTTGAAATTTGGACGCTGTGCACTTAATAGTTAATAAATATTGATGTCCAGTTTTAGTTTTTGGCAAAGGACCTACATAGTCTGCAATGATTTTTGAGAACGGCTCACCAAATACTGGAATTGGTTGCAGTGGGGCCACTGGAGTAACTTGATTAGGTTTATCCACAATTTGACACGTATGACACGTTCTACAAATTGTCGCCACATCTTGCCTTAAACTAAGCCAATACAAATGTTTAGAAACTTTGTTCATAGCTTTCTTTACACCTAAATGACCACCCAAAGGAATACTCTGAGCCATAGTTAAAATCTCATTTCGGTAAACTTTAGGAACTACTATCTGACGATTATCTTCCCATTTCTCACTAGCAGGAATTGTAGGCGATCTCCACTTTCTCATTAATACCCCCTTTTCCAAACGAAAATGGCAATTGCCAGCACTTAAACACAAAATCGGAACGTCCCGGACATCCCACAGTTTATGTTACGTAACCGGCAACAATGAATATCAATCGAGACAGGTTATATAAAAACAACCAAACATTTATTAAACACAGATAAACGATAAGGTAAAAAAAAAACAAACGAAAACTTTAACCGGAAGTTAACCACTATGCAACCGTTCACCAACTCGTCATTCTGCACTGGTTCTTAAAGCGTTAAGTGCGAAAACAGTTCTTAAAACAATAAAGTCAAATATAGTTCTTGAAGCGATAAATTCGGAAGTCCAACAGATTTATACGTTCAATTCGGAGAGACTTCTCTGGAGAAGGATTTCTTCATAGACGCGACTTTCCTGCTGGTCCTGTGCACAGGATTCACGATGCTGAAAATAAACAGTTTAAATTGACTGACCTTAAATTCCTTTAGAGAGAGATCACACCTTTGCATGAACTCTTTGCTCTTTTTGGCAAGAGTTATCCCGGGTGCAGGTCGCTACTCCTCCAACGAAGACTCACTAAGGTGGATCATTTATTAAACTGCCAAACGATGCCGACTCCTCTCGATCCTTCGGTCCTGTACCTCGATAAATTCTTCACTGTCCCTTCTGCTGTTGAAATTGGGTAAATCAACACATCTAGAAAAAATTTCCAGTCCAATAATATGTCATCTTACAACAGAACGCACAACCGTTTTAAAAATGGATCTGCGTCACAAAAACAAACACGCAACAGACACGGTAACACAGCACGTTCTACCTGGAAATCTACAAACTAAAAACCAACTGCGTCACCTGGGTCGACCCTTATATACCCATGGTGCACATGTCATCATGTGATCTCACATCAGCGGGAAAATCCCATCAGGTGACCTCCAAAAAACCATTACATCATTCTCACAATAAAAAAAAACACACAGATCTCCTTGAGAATGTAACACATTGCATTAGAGAAATGGGCTCTGGAAGAAAATCACTGATTAATAATGAAGTAGCTAGGTGTTTGTTGGATTTATATAGGCAAAAGAAGTATCATGTTACAATATTTTACTTAATAAAATAACTAAAGTGATCAGCTGTTTGCATTTGTTGCTTTTGCAATGCGCTTAAATTTTATAAAAGTAATATTTTTTTTTGAAACACACTCTATGTGTATGTCAGGATAAGAATGTGGTGGAAGGTATGGTAACCTATGACTACGTATGCAATGTCCTTATTTTTGGAAATTAGGAAATGGCCACCCTATCTCCAGGCTTTCTAGGCAAAATCATTCCTTGTCCTTTGCAATCTTTCAGCACTGAAGGTGGTTTAAAAAAAAATGAATATTGCTGTGTATCCATCAAGGGTACTTAAATTATCCTCGTCATTCCTTTTCCTTTTTGACTGCATTTACAACATCCTTGATCATACAATGTTCTTAGATCTGGATTCCTGTCTTTCCCACTCATATAAACCATTTGAAATTTGAACCAATCAGTTGTTAGTAACTCCCACAGGTCAGGTGTGACTTACAGCTGCTCCTGGTCTCTGCTCTCCCCAGCTCCTACCTAACGTACTTCTCATAAGCTTGCAACACACACGCAAAACGCTGGAGGAACTTAGCATCTAGGGAGAATAGTCAGCTGTCAACATTTTGTGCAGAGGCACTTTAACAAGACTGGAAAAAACAAATGAGAGGTCTGGAGAAGAAGGTGCTGGACGGTGAGCAGGAAGTACGAGGCGATAGGTGATCATTACCTTGTCCTTAGTTTAGCAAAATTCTCCAAGATTGAGCCCTTCTTTAAGGATGACTGTTATCAAAATGGTCCCCACTGAAATTCATCAATTGTAATTTCCATGGCCCAGCACAAGGTTTATTAAGTTTGACCAATGCATCTGCCTTTACCATCAACCCGAGCAGTAAACTCGATTCATTTTCTGTGTTTAAAAGTTATCCTCAAACATCCCCCTCCCATCCCCGCACACACTTTGTCCATTCACCTTAAAATTGTGCCTCCTTGTTTTAGCGACTTTCCATTTCGGAAACATTCTCTGGATCTCCACTCATTTGATGCCTCCTATCATTTTGTATCCCTCCATCAAGTTCCCTCTCATCCTACTTCCTGCCAAAGAGAGAAGCCCTATCTTACTCCACCCCTCATCACAAGATACTTCCTGTGAAGTCATAAACATGTTGTTGTGGGCATGCACAGTAAATACAAACAAACACAAGGGAATCAATGAAATCTGCACACATCAAAGACTGGCAAAACACCAATGCAGAAAAGACAACAAAACGAATAAATTGTGTAAGTAAACGTAAAATAACGAACAGTAACTATCAAAAACATGAGCTGCGGATTCACTGAATGTGAGTTCATTGTTGTGCTGAGTGACATTATCCCCTCTGCTTCAAAGGCCTGATCGTTGAGGGGTAAGAACTATTCCTGAACCTGGTGCTGCGGGGCCTGAGGCTCCTGTAACTCCTTCTTGATGACGGCATGGAGAAGAAAGCATCGCCTGGATGATGGGGTCCTTGCTGATGGATGCTGCTTCCTGCGACAGCTCTCCTTGTAGATGTGTTCAGTGGTGAGGATGGCTTTACCTGTGATGGGCTGGTTCTATTGTTATTGCATTCAAGGGCATTGGTGTTTCTAAACCAGTCCAGTCAGGCTATTCTCCACTATAGATCTTGCAAATTGGAGCACACAGCATTCAAGGCTCTCCTTTGTCAGCTCTCTGTTCCAGCCTGAGAGATGCCCGGTGGGATTGAGGGGATGGACCGTGTTCATGATCAGGGTTGTACAGTTCTCTATCCTTGAAGTGCTGTGGTTGTTCTGGTGTTTAACGGTGGAGTACAGTGCTGGGTGTGTACAGGACCGTGTGCTCACTGCACAGTGCTGTGAGTTTTATTGTTTTGTGTCCTGATAGTGAAGGTCTAGATATTGTAAAGTTCATTGTCCCTGTAGTCAAATGTTGATTATTCTTGTGCAGTCACATGTGCAGGATGCGCTTATACCAGAGACAGACCTTTCTGTTCCCCTGCAGTACGGGTTAGATGTTGTTAAGATCTCTGTTCTTACAGTACGGTGCTGACAGTTTAAACATCATATTTAACTGAAAGTGGTCTGTGCCCCCCCAAAAGACTAAATCCCCCAAATGATTAACCCATCTGAGTTGTTTGAGAGACCCAACAGCACCTCCTCTTTAGTATCAACACGCTGGAGAATATTACCATACCGCCTTTCTCGTCACGGTTTCCTCCTTGTACACTGAGTGAACACCAGTATTCATTTACTACCTCACATGCTAACTCTGCCTACGGGCATAAACTCCCACCTTTGTCCTTGAGTGGTCCTATCCTCTCCCCACTCCACTGTTCTTTCTGTGTATGCATAAGATGCCTTGGGATTTCCATTGATCCTCCTGAATGAGGACATTTCCTGGTCACTCTTCACTCTCCGGATTCACTGTGTGACTTCTTTCTTGCTCCCTGTATGTTCCTCCAAGACCCTGTCCAACTTCATCTTCCTCATCCTTGCACATGACTCCTCTTACATTTTTAAACAAATACAATATTCCTCATCACCCTAAGTTCCTGACCATCCCTGTCCCTCTCTACCCTCCTCACAGGGATAGGGAACTAATAAATTCTGAACGGCTGGGCTGTACGTGACTCTCACATGTCAGACATCAGCTAACATCAGCTCCATGCAGTAACAGCCAGTAACATCAGCTCCCAGACTACTCTCTATGACACCTGCCCAATTCTTCCACAAACTTACATTCATCCACCTCCAGGTCCAGTCTCATCCTTAATCAATAACTGGCTGAAACCCTTCGGAATTATAATCCTTAGATCTTTCCCAGTGGAGTTCCAGACATCTCGCTAGGCTCATTGACCAATACAATGTCAAGTATGTCCCCTCCCTGGTGGATCATCTACATACTCTCTCCGGAAACGTTCCTGAGCACAACGAACAAATAATGCTCATCTAAGTATCAGGCAGTAAGGAAGTCTCAGTCATTCTGGGGAGACTATTTACCAACTACAGCTACTCTGTTGTTTTCACATCAGCCCATAACCTGCTGACATATCTGTCCCTCTCTCTTACTGTCTATCGGGAGGCCCGCACTATAATCCCATCACAGTGATTGCATCTTTCTTATTCCTCAGTTCTACCCGCAATGTCTGACTGGATGAGCCTTCGGGATAACCTCAACCTTGTGACATTGTGCCTGATCAGCAACATAGCTCCCCACCCTCATTTACCTCCCTCTGCACTGTCTGAATCACATGAATCCTGGAATGTTTCGATACCAGTGCTGCTCTTCTCTCGACCAGATCTCTGTAATGGATGAATCACGGTGACATGTACTGATCCAGGCTCTCAGTACATCTGTTTTCACTGTTGTACACCCTGCTCTGAAATAAACGCACTCCTGCCCTCCAGTACCACTGTGCTCATCAGCCTGGCCGTATCTTGACTTCCTGTTAGGGTTTCTCGACCTCATCTCTACCTTCCGCTCATTGCAACTTACTGACCTGTTGCTCTGGATCCCAACACCCCCTCCATATGCCACATGATAAAAATCATCATCGTGTCTCCTGCAAGCCTCCCTGTGAGAATATTACATCCCCTTCACTGTAACCCATCCTCCTGACACCAGTCCCGCTTATCCTGGAAGAGGGACCAATGATCTTATTTCCTGATGCTCTCCCTCCTGCACCAGATAATTAGCCACATATTTAAGTGTACCAACTTAGTATATCTTATATCGCAAGCATGTGGCATCTGAAGAAATCCTGCAATCACCACGCAAGAGTTCCTATTTCCTAACTTTCTGCCCAACTCCCTTAATTCTCTTTGCAAAACATTGTCTCTCTGTTATTAGTTCTAATAAGAATCACAACCTCCGACTGCTCACCCTGCCCTTTCAGAATGGCTCGAACTGTCTCAGAGACATCCTTGGTCATGGTCTGATGAGGGTAACGCACCACCCTGCAGTCTCACTCATTTCCACAGATAGTCCTGTCTGTGTTCCCCGCTAAAATGTTTGCTACATCTGATTCATACCTTTCCATCCCATGTATTTAGGTGCTTTCTCATCGCCTGTTTGTAA
Organism: Mobula birostris; assembly: GCF_030028105.1. NCBI lineage: Eukaryota > Metazoa > Chordata > Chondrichthyes > Myliobatiformes > Myliobatidae > Mobula > Mobula birostris. The sequence continues at coordinate 58,774,557 of NC_092389.1, read as the reverse complement.
TGAACATTATTTTAAAAATCATTTATTGTATTCTTCTTTGATTCAGCTCAGGCAATTTACTTATGCATTTGCAAACAAAGGAGACTGCACACGTGTTTAAACCAGGCAATTTGTTAGAACTCATAGTATTTTAATACAGAACAAAAAAAAACTAATGTCTACAGTAGTAGCTGTACATAATTCAAAATAATACTTATCATCCACTAAACCAGCCGATCTCAGTGATAGAGTGGAACCACAGATCCGGCAATGCCACACAGACTGTTTTCTATCTATCTATCTATCTATCTATCTATCTATCTATTTATCTATCTGTCTGTCTATCTCCCTCTTCCTCACCCTCTTCCTCTCCCTCTCCCTCTCTCTGTCTCTCTCTCTCTCTCTCTCTCTCGCTCTCTCTCTCATTCTATTTTCTCTGCCTCTACCAAACGCCCATTCCCTCGCGCTCACTCTCACGACATCTCCCTCGGGCCCTCTCCCTCACGGTCACTCTAGCGTCGTCTCCCTGATGCCCTCTCCCTCACGGTGCTGTCGTGCGCGCCCTTTCCTCGCGATGTCTCATTCGCTCTCTCCTTCGCACAAAACAGGGAAAGAGTAAACAGTTGACAAGACTCTGGTGAAGGATCTTGACGCGAAGCGCTGACAGTTTATTCTTTTCCATAAATGCTGCCTGGCCTGCTGATTTCCTCCACCTTTCTCTGTGAGGAAAAGAGTAAACAGTCGACGTTTCGTGGCGAGACCCTTCATCAGGATCTGATTTTGTGTGTGTTGTTTTGTATTTCGAGCGAATGCAGATTCTCTCGTGTTTGTTTTGTTACTCTGCTCATCACATTGTTTCCATTTACCCACAAGTCGGGGGATAGAATAGGGAGCATGAAGGCAGCTGACTTGTCATATTTTACAACATTTATTTCTAATGTTTAATGAGTTTCAAAATCCAATTCAATGGGTATTTCACCGAATTCTTCATTTCCTCTCGGAATTTGCTCTGAGTCAGGGCGTAAATACACGTGTTGGTGCAGGAACTGAGAACCTGCAGCATTTCCGCTGTCTGTCCCGTGATGTAACGGGGATCCGTGACAGAACCGAAAAAAGACATTGAAATCCGTTGATAGATGGAAAATACCACCCCTGTTCCCCACAACGATATGAAACTACCGGTTATGCTGAAGAGCAAAACAATGGATTTGCGTCGGTTTTCCATCTCCCGGTCCTTGTCATTCTCTCCACTCTTTTGTCCCCGGAGCCCCCTGCGGGCTCGACTGACCGCTAGAATCCGCCTGACCGTCAGGATATTGAACAGCAACATCAGAAAGAATGGGACACAAGGGGTTAAAATTAGGTGAACCATTTCAAATGCCGCCCATGAGGCAGAGTTTGTGAAGCTCGGTGTAGGAACACAACCCCTGGGAACACCATCAATTATTTGTCCAGGTCCGTATGCAAAGCCCCAGGGGACAGTCTCCCAACCGGCCAGCACACTCACTGTCCCGGTAACCACAGCCGCCGTTCTCCCGGTGCAATATTTTGTTTTCAGTTTCTCACAGCAAATAGCCACAAATCGATCGACGGTGAAAGCGACAGTCAGCCAGACTGAGGTGGCAGTGCTCGCATTCATCAACCATAGAATGACTCTGCACACAGGAGTGATGAACAGGATCGATCGGGGAAAATAAATCGGAGCAGTCCAGCTCAGCAGCGGATCGGAGATAACGACCAGGAGATCGGCCGCTGCCATTCCGACCAGGTAGCGAGTGACACATTTGGAGAGACCGCACTTTCCCCGGGACAGGATCACAATCGCCACCACGTTCGCTGGAAGAGAGACGGGAACAGCAAATTGAGAAAATACTGAGCAGAAGCCAATGCGGCAGTCTGAGAGGATCCTGTAATATTTCCACTTTATTGTTGTATTTAACGGTGGGAAGATTGAGAGAGAGCATAGAGCTGGCGGAGAGAGAGAAGGAGCTCATACTGTAAAATAATATCAATATGGTCTGAATACAGATTCCTTACTGATGTGCGAAATGTGAAGAGACAGCGGAAAGATAAAACTGGGTAACTACCTCCTCAGGGTCAATACTGGATGGAACATTTTCTGCCGGCCCTTTCCGCGTCTAATCCTGATGAATTGAATAAACCCGGACGCTGATGGCGAGATTCTTCCGTTCGTCCATTAGCAACTTCCATGGCGATCCTGGTCAGCGACAGAACAGCCGAAGGACGGAACGAAAACAGGATATGCTGGAAACACTCACCCAGGCGAAACAGAATATGTGGGAAACAGTTAAAGTATCTCTCCGCAGGATTGTTCTGAGAGAGACCCCGGACACGAGGGTTAACTGGTTTCTCTTCCCATAAAAGCTGCTTGGGGCTCAGTGTTTCCAGCATTCCCAGAGTTTGTTTCCTGTTCCAGCATTTACCACCTCACTGACTTTACAACAGAACACTGACTGATTCGAACAGATACAACGCAGACTGACACAACCTCACAGACAGACATGACGCCTCCCACTGAACCCATCACAGGGAAGCAGGGGAGAGGAATTCAACGTCCAGCAGCGAACTCGGTGCCGGAGTCAGATGTCTGTAACGGTGTCAGGTGTAGATATAATAGAATACATTTCACAGTATTGATAACTATGAAGCAAGCGTCGGTTGTGTTAATTGACAGCATCGACTTCACTGTGTTGTCCATCATCTGCTTTCTCTTCAGTCATATCTCAGACATTTACTAAAAATCCATTGGATTGATGGGTGCTCCGAAGTGGACAATCACTCACATTCAAATGCAGACGATCAATTGGCATAAGCTCGGCGGGCTGTATAAACACAATATTTGCAAATGCATCTCATTATGAAACACAAACCGCTGGAAGAACGCTGCCTGACCCGCTCAGTCTCACAGAAAGTGGCTGATTGGCTGATTTCCTGCAGCGGTTTGCTTTTAGATAGAAATCCCAGCATCTGTAGTCCCGGTGTTTCCACTCCATTCCTGAAATGGGGAATACCGGGACAGGAATGTGAGAGTTTAAACCAGCGGCAGAATCAATCACGTCATTGGGATTAAACTTCAACATCCACCCACGGCAGCTGACACTGCGGCTTACCGGCAATTCCAAAGGCAGAAATAAATGGATAGTAAACGCCTTGTATTCGCCAGATGACTGGATACACCATTCCAGTGAGCAGCTGTGATCTGTATTGCTCCTGTACTCCCAGCTCCGGCAGGCAGCTGATGCATTCCAAGCGGCCCTGATTTATACAGAGGATCTGTCTCCGGAGACGCGGGTATACACCTCACCAACTTTCTCAGTTACAGACCTTTGAACAAACACTTTAATTCAATACCATTGTCTCTATTGTAAATATCGCGGCGATTGAAGACAAATACATCAAAGTTCTTTGGCATTTCCTCAGCAGCGTCTCCGGTGGAAATCGGCCGGTAGATTTACTTTCAAAGACTGAACTTTGTCACGAAGCAGCTACACTTACAGATTTCATCTTTTTGTTGGCTAATTATTCATCTCTGAACGGAGACCAGCGACAATGACCGACCCCTACCTCTGTCCCTGCAGTTTCCCATTTTGAACTGTCCTTCAGTCCTTCAGCTTCTTCCTGGTGACACACACACTCACACACACACACACACTCACACAGAGTGAGAGAGAGAGAGAGAGAGAGAGAGAGAGATAATTGCACAAATGTATTCCTATCTTATAGTGACTGTCCTATTGTACATACTGTTTATTGTAAGTCACTATAAATTGCACATTGCAAATTTAGACAGAGAAAAAACACAGATTTTTACTTCTCATGTATATAAAGCCTGTACGTAATGAAGTCAATACAATTTGAAATACACAAACACAGATTCGAACAAAGATATAATAGAGAGACCGAGATCAGGATGGAAACGGTAAAATGAGCACGTTGCTAATGTACAAAGACGAGAAAATCTGAAGATGTTGGCAATCCAGGGCAAAACAAGAAACTCTGCTGAGTTCCTCCAGCATTTTGTGTGTCACGTTGCTGATGTAACAATCTTTAATGGGTATCTTAAATCAGTCAAAGGTCAAAAGAAATTGAGAATAAATATTTCAGTCTGCAAAGGAATGGGCAAACTGGTTAAATAATAAAGAAATATACTCGAAACAGGGTGATGAATGATGCAGGATGGCTGGAAGTGAACGAGAGAAAGACAATCGTGAGATAACACGGTAGATGACAGAGAGAGAAAGAGGGAGCGAGAGAGAGAGAGAGAGAGAGAGAGCGAGAGAGGGAGAGAGAGAGAGAGAGAGAGAGAGAGAGAGAGAGAGAGAGAGAGAGAGAGAGAAGGAGAGAGGCCGATAGGCAAACTGACAAATGGATAAGTCAAGCAGGCAGAGAGACAGCCAGAAACAGATGTATAGATTGCAGGATTGTGGTGTTACTCCTGTATCTCTGAGTCTCTGTTACAATGTGAGAGAGTGGGGTTCATTCTGTACCTGTCAATCTATGATACAGTGTTAGAGTGTGGAGTTCATTCTGTACCTGTCAGTCTATCATACAGTATGAGAGTGTGGGGTTAATTTTATACCTCTCAGTCTATGATGCAGTGTGAGAGAGGATTCAGCTGTGGCTGGATGGGAGACGCCAGAGAGTAGTGGTGGATAACTGTGCGTCAGATTGGAGAACGGTGTGTAGCGGTGTGCCTCATGGATCTGTACTGGGTCCAGTGTTGTTTGTCATATATATTAATGATCTGGATGATGGGGTGGTAAATTGGATTAGTAAATATGCAGATGATACTACGATAGCTGGCGTTGTGGATAATGAAGTAGGTTTTCAAAGCTTGCATAAAAATTTAGGCCAATTAGAAGAGTGGGCTGAAAGATGGCAGATGGAGTTTAATGCTGGAAATGTGAGGTGCTACATTTTGGTAGGACTAATCAAAATAGGGCATACATGGTAAATGGTAGGGCATGGAAGAATGCTGTAGAACAGAGGGATCTAGGAATAATGGTGCATAGTTCCCTGAAGGTGGAATCTCATGTGGATAGGATGGCGAAGAAAGCTTTTGGTATGCTGGCCTTTATAAATCAGTGCATTGAGTATAGGAGTAGGGATGTAATGTTGAAATTGTGTAGGGCATTGGTAAGGCCAAATTTTGAGTATTGTGTACAGGTCTGGTCACCGAATTATAGGAAAGATGTCAATAAAATTGAGAGAGTACAGGGGCGGTTTACTAATATTGCCTGGGTTTCATCTCCTAAGTTACAGAGAAAGGTTGAACAAGTTGGGTCTTTATTCTTTGCAGCGTAGTAAGTTGAGAGGGGACTTGATAAAGGTGTTTAAAGTTATGAGGGGGATTGATAGAGTTGACGTGGATAGGCATTTTCCATTAAGAGTGGTGGAGATTCAAACAAGAGGACATGAGTTGAGAGTTAAAGGGCGAACGTTTCGGGGTAACATGAGGGGGAACTTCTTCACTCAGACCGTTGTGGCTGTGTGTAACGAACTTCCAGCAGGTGGTTGAGGCCGGTTCGATGTTGTCGTTTAAAGTTAAATTGGGTAGACATATGGACAGGAAAGGAATGGAGGGTCATGGACCGAGTGCAGGTCGGTAGGGCTAGGTGAGAGTAGGAGTTCGGCACGGACTAGAAAGGCCGACAAGGCCTGTTTCCGTGCTGGAATTGTTATATGGTTATATGAAGAGTGTGGGGTTCACTCTGTACCTGTCAGTCTATGATGCAGTGTGATACGGCACAGGACCGAAAGAAGCTGCAGAGGGCCGTAAAACTAGTCGACTCCATCTTGGGCACTAGCCTACAAAGTACCCAGGACATCTTTAGGGAGCGGTGTCTCAGAAAAGCAACGTCCATTATTAAGGACCTCCAGCACCCAAGGCATGCCCCTTTCTCACTGTTACCATCGGGTAGGAGGTACCGAAGCCTGAAGTCACACATCAGTGATTGACGGACAGCTTCTTACCCTCTGCCATTCGGTTCCTAAATGGACATGAAATCTTTGGACAATACCTCCCACGTTTATAATATACGGTATTTCTGATTTTGCACGTTTTTATATCATTGAATATACTTATACGGTAATTGATCTATATTTTTATTTAGAATTATTATTATTTGTTTATATTCCTTATTATTATTACTTTCTTTCTTTCTGTTCTAAATATTCTATTGCATTTCATTTCACAGCTTGTCACACCAGAGAGTCAGCCATTCTTGTCTGGCGCGTAGTGTTAGGATTGGTCTCCTTTCGGATTAACCTGGTCGCGGTATGAACGTTCCTGACTCGACCCTTGCTTTTTTTTTCACGAGACCCAGTGGCTAGCTCAGCGCTCAACCCGGCACGGATAGAATTGCATTGAACTGCTGCTAGTAAGTTAATAAATTTCAGATCACATGCTGGTGAAAATAACCCTGATTCTCATTCTGATTCTGAGAGAGTGGGGTTCATTCTGTGCCCGTCAGTTTATGCTACAGTGCGAGAGTGGGGTTCATTCTGTACCTGTTAGTCTCCGATACAGTGCGAGAGTGGGGTTCATTCTGTACCTGTCAGTCTCCGATACAGTACGAGAGTGGGGTTCATTCTGTACCTGTCAGTCTCCGATACAGTGCGAGAGTGGGGTTCATTCTGTACCTGTCAGTCTCCGATACAGTGCGAGAGTGGGGTTCATTCTGTACCTGTCAGTCTCCGATACAGTGCGAGCGTGGGGTTCATTCTGTACCTGTTAGTCTCCGATACAGTGTGAGAGTGGGGTTCATTCTGTACCTGTCAGTCTCCGATACAGTGTGAGAATGGGGTTCATTCTGTACCTGTTAGTCTCCGATACAGTGTGAGAGTGGGGTTCATTCTGTACCTGTCAGTCTCCGATACATTGTGAGAGTGTGGAGTTCATTCTGTACCTGTTAGTCTCCGATACAGTGCGAGATTGGGGTTCATTCTGTACCTGTCAGTCTCCGATACAGTGCGAGAGTGGGGTTCATTCTGTACCTGTCAGTCTCCGACACATTGTGAGAGTGTGGAGTTCATTCTGTACCTGTTAGTCTCCGATACAGTGCGAGATTGGGGTTCATTCTGTACCTGTTAGTCTCCGATACAGTGTGAGAGTGGGGTTCATTCTGTACCTGTTAGTCTCCGATACAGTGTGAGAGTGGGGTTCATTCTGTACCTGTTAGTCTCCGATACAGTGTGAGAGTGGGGTTCATTCTGTACCTGTCAGTCTCCGATACAGTGTGAGAGTGGGGTTCATTCTGTACCTGTCAGTCTCCGATACAGTGTGAGAGTGGGGTTCATTCTGTACCTGTCAGTCTTCGATACAGTGTGAGAGTGGGGTTCACTCTGCACCTGTCAGTCTCCGATACAGTGTGAGAGTGGGGTTCATTCTGTACCTGTCAGTCTCCGATACAGTGTGAGAGTGGGGTTCATTCTGTACCTGTCAGTCTCCGATACAGTGTGAGAATGGGGTTCATTCTGTACCTGTTAGTCTCCGATACAGTGTGAGAGTGGGGTTCATTCTGTACCTGTCAGTCTCCGATACATTGTGAAAGTGTGGAGTTCATTCTGTACCTGTTAGTCTCCGATACAGTGCGAGATTGGGGTTCATTCTGTACCTGTCAGTCTCCGATACAGTGCGAGAGTGGGGTTCATTCTGTACCTGTCAGTCTCCGATACAGTGCGAGAGTGGGGTTCATTCTGTACCTGTTAGTCTCCGATACAGTGTGTGAGTGGGGTTCATTCTGTACCTGTCAGTCTCCGATACAGTGTGAGAATGGGGTTCATTCTGTACCTGTTAGTCTCCGATACAGTGTGAGAGTGGGGTTCATTCTGTACCTGTCAGTCTCCGATACATTGTGAGAGTGTGGAATTCATTCTGTACCTGTTAGTCTCCGATACAGTGCGAGATTCGGGTTCATTCTGTACCTGTTAGTCTCCGATACAGTGTGAGAGTGGGGTTCATTCTGTCCCTGTTAGTCTCCGATACAGTGTGAGAGTGGGGTTCATTCTGTACCTGTCAGTCTCCGATACAGTGTGAGAGTGGGGTTCACTCTGCACCTGTCAGTCTATACTTCTGTGTGAGAATGTTGAGTTCATTGTGTATCTGTCAAATCAGTCTGTAAGAATTGTTTTCTGATGCCAGTCTGAAATCTCCCTTTAATCCGTCTCCACGTTTCCTTGTTGATGGATTAATTTTGAAGTAGCACTTGGCATCCTACTTACATCTACCCTTAATGATTCTGAACACTTCTATCATATTTCCTCTCATTATATGTCAACTGAGGCCAAATAGATTTAATTCTGTTAATCATTTCTGCATAGCTCACACCCTGCAGTCCTGCAATGAGAATAGTCGCCCTTCTCTGATCTCTTACCAGTGCCTTCACATCCCTTACAAAATATAGAGATCAGAATTGTACACAGCTCTCAAGGCGTGGCCTCACAAGTGCATGAAACAGCTTAAGGAGATGTCTCAAGCTCTGAACTCCTCTGAGCGCATTACATAGCCCAAAATTATATTCGCCTTCCTAATTGCTTCAGTGCATTGCCTAGATGTTGATAGTAATGTCTTCCAGGAGACTCAAATCCTTCTCATACAATGCACTTTCTTACACAAGACCCCAATTGTATATTTATATCTAATACTTCCACTTCCTCTATGTAATATTTTACATTTTCTTACATTAAATTTCACCTGTCATTTATCTGCCCGCATCAGGATTTTGTTTAGATCCACCGGTATTCTGCTGCCTGAATGTTATCAGCCCATCTCTCTAATTGTATGTCGTCTTCAGACTTAGCTGGTTTATTAGTTCTGTGCTTATCCAAATCATTAATGTAAATAAAGACAGCAGCAGCCCCAAAAATGATTCTTGTGGACCCTCACTTTTAACATCTTCCGAGTGTGAAAATGATCCTTTCACCATTAATCTTTCCTTTCTGTTTTTGAGGCAATTCTGCACACATTCACACCCCATACCCTGAATGCTTACCTCCTGTAATTTGAATATTAACCTCTTCTGGGGTACCTTTTCAAAATCCTTCTGAAGTCCAGGTAAATGATATCTCATCTTTGTTGTTATCATAAATTTTAGTTTCTCCGTCATAGACCTGCAACATATCGGTAAAAAAATGATTTACCCTTTCTGAACCCATGTTGCCTTTCTGATAACAGAAGACCATATAACTTTAAGATATAGGAGCAGAACTAGGCCAGTCGGCCCATCGAGACTTGTCCAACATTCAGTTATGACTTATCCTTTCTTTCTCCTGCTCAAACCCTTCTCCAGGCCTTTTCCCCATCAGCTTTGATGCCATGTCCAATTGCAACATACCTCAAGGAGATCTTCTGATTTTCTTGTGAGAATGATGCAATGGTCTTTTGGAGGTCACCTGATGTAATTTTCACGCCGATGTGAGGTCACATGATGACATGTTCACCACGGGTATAAAAGGGAAGACACCTGATGATGCAGTTAGTTTTCCAGTTAGGACGTCAATGAGATACTCCGCTCCGCTGCTCATTTGCATTATGACGCAGTTTTGATTTTTAAACGGGATTTTATGTTTTAGTGTAAGGTACAGCAGTCTGAGCCGGCAATTTGACTAATCGCTACCAGATTTGTTAATGTATTTTTTCAGTAACATTGGAGAGTGAAGACGGGACCCTGAAGGAGACGTTCGACTGGTTTGGAAAGGATGGACCATTATTGAATTTGTTCAATAAAGAGTGATCTGCATGAGATAGCCTCTGCTAAAAAGGCTGTGCGGGATCTATTCTACGGAGGAGGATGTTCAGTGCCTTTAAAACCGTTTTATTTCCGTCGTCGTGAATCCTGTGGACGAGACAGGATCCGACTGGGAGTGGCAGTTACGTCGTGTCTTCGAGGAATTCGTTACTTCATGAAAGTCTCTCCTAATTGACTATATAAATCTCTTGGACTTCAAAATTTACCATTCGAGGAACTGTGTTTGAATTTATTGCTTTAAGAACTGGTTTCGCATTTATCGCTTTAAGAACTAGTACTGAGTAGCGGTTCACTGAAAGGCCGCATAGCCATTTACTTCCGGTTAGGGTTTTCGGTGTTTTTCATTGTTTATCAGGGTTTAATAAATGCTTGTTTGTTGATAAATCCTGACCCGGTATATTCAGTGTTGCCGATCACGTGACATTAATTGGGGACTCGTACGGATATGTTCCGATTTTGAGTTTAAGTGCTTGTTTAATTATCAAACCTGATTTGGAAAAGGGAATATACCTGATTCTTTTGTTTGATTGGGGTGTGAGTGGTATTCAGCAGCAATAGATGTTGACTAGTTTATGGAAACACCAAACCCGGAAGTTTTAGTGAATGCCAGAAAACCTGAGGTGTCAGAGATTGCTACAAGGTTAAACCTTAAAGGTATTACAAAGGGTACAACTAAGCTCATAATTCAGAGAAAAATCACTGAGTATTACGTAAGTTTGTGGGAGTTTGATGAGGAGGTGTTAGGGAGGTTTCTAATGAGTCACTGGAAATGCAGCTGCATCTTGAACAGATAAAGTTTGAGAAATTTAAAGCGGAAATGGCTGAAAGAGAGGCAATTAAAATAAGAGAATTTCGATAAAGAGGAGCTGAAAAGCTGAGGAAACTTGAGCTAGAGATGGAAAAATTAAAGTTTAACTTCTTCACTTAAATTATCCTGATTATGAATCTCAGCAAATGGTCCAGCTATTTCAGTAGCTGTCATTTTGCCCTCATTAATCAATACTGAAATAACTATAGGCATCCGTTAGTCTCATGAGACCATGGATTTGCGCCTTGGAAGGTTTCCAGGGTGTAGGCCTGGGCAAGGTTGTATGGAAAACCGGCAGTTGCCCATGCTGCAAGTCTCCCCTCTCCACGCCAGCGATGATGTCCAAGGGAAGGGCATTAGGACCCATACAGCTTGGCACCGGTGTCGTCGCAGAGCAATGTACGGTTAACTGTCTTGCTCAAGGACACAACACGCTGCCTCACCTCAGCCAAGGCTCGGAGTAGCGACCTTCAAATCACTAGACGAACACCTTAAACACATGGCCACGCGGCAACACTGCAATTTTATGATTCTTACAAATCACCATATTTCCTTAATCATACCGGAAACATCTCCAAGTTTAATATCACTTTCAAATTATCTCCATGTAACCTCCAGTAAATCACCGCCTTCCTCACCACGGCCTGCGGCCTTTTATTGTTAATAGTGTCACTCGGAGACT